>NC_028637.1:89276876-89285892 GCF_001406875.1 Solanum pennellii
TATATATATATATATATTAAGTTTTTTAAAAATTAGAAGAAAAAAAAACTAACCAAATTAACAATAATCAAGCCAATAAATATGAATTGTATTTAAATTTAATAATTAAAAATTCATTAAATTATTTTAATTTCAACGAGAAAGGAATACAAACCGAAGATGAACACCCCTTCTTCTAGCTTCTAGGAGTACACTTTCTCAACATTAATATTTGTTCTGTTCGTATTATTTTTCTTTTTAGTTTGTTTTAAAATGAATAATTTTTTTGTAATAATTTATTTTTAATTTTTCACGTGGCATATTTAAGATCACATGATTAAAGAATAATTTTATTTATTTGATATAACTTTAATTTAGGACAATAAGTCAAAAGTCTTCTTTATTTTTTTTAAACTTCGTATCAAGTGAAACTAGATCTCTTTTTTTAAAACGGAGAAATAATTCCTCAAGTAGTTGTGGTTTGTGGATTTTTAATTATTACTCTTATCGTTTCAAACTATTTATTATATCTATTTTTTAATAAATTGTTTAAGAAAGTGTTAATTAAATTTTTTGTATAAATTGTTTGAGGATTTATCCATATATTCATCCTTCAGTAATTTCCCTATATAATCATTCATGTGTTAGAAATTATCTAGCAATATTACTTATGTTTGTTTTAGGACTATAATATTGTGATAATTTTTTCTTAGAAATTGTATAAAATCTTTTTATATTCTTTTGTAAATATGAGGTCAAATCTATTGGTGGTCTCCTAAAATTGACACCAAGTTGCATATAGACACTTCAACTAGACGATGTTCATTTTAGACACTTTAACTAGGATCCTATTATATCATTTTGACACTTTTGCTGATTTGACATATTACGTGTGTTACACTTTATTTGAGAGCGTGAAAGACATAATTTTAAGATTTTTAAATTTTTTTTATTTCATTTTTTCTTTTTCTCTCCTTCCCACACTTCCTCCACCATATACCACTACCTTGCCACCATTATATATTCAACTTTCTCACCTCTTTGTCATTTCTTGATATGAAAAATTAAATTAATTATATATATCAACAAAAAATAATTTAAGAAAGGACCAAAAATGTGTCTAGAGCATATATCTTCTTCATTATATCAAATTTTACCACCTAATTTTTTTCGTATATAGTTTCATTGCCGAAAAGTTTACCAAATCCTTCAAATGTTTGTTGGTCTATTTTCACCTCTCTTTATTTGAGTTAATTCTTTTAGGATTCAATTTTTGAAATACTAATTTTCTACTTCTCAAAGCTTTTAACTTTTTCTATTTTGATGAACCCATTTCATGTAAATTCATAAATAGATCTGATTTAATCATGGATAAAAAATTTTGGCGTACTTTGAAACTTTCAAAACAAGCAGTTCCAATGTTGAAGGTGATTGAAGAAAAAAAGAAGATGAATTTGAAAGATTGAAGAGATGGTAATAGTATGATAGTTAGGTTATGAAATGTATTTTTAAATTAATTAATTAATTAATTAAATAGTTTTAAAATAGATTTTTAATCAAACTATATATTTTTTAATATATATGTCACATGTCATTATTTTTTGTTACTTTGACACGTTATTGACGAGTCTAATACACACATTCTATATATTTGGTTGGTTGTCAAAAACGTGTCAATATGATACAACATCGCCCTATTTAAGGTGTTTAAAATGAATGAGGCTTACTTGAGGTGTCTAAGTGAAAATTGGTGTCAACTTTAGATGGCTACCGATGGGTTAGGCCTAAATATGAAGTTGTTCTTCAACATCCACCATGAAAGGCATTGCCCAAGAAATCTTCTATTTCGTGAACTTTTTTAGAAAATTGAGGCTTACGATCTTGCTACGTGGCATTTTTAGATTGGTTTAGGGATATATTTTTTTCATTCACGCACTCCCAATACATGATATTACACTTGCTCTAAGAATGAGTTAAAATAGTGTATTTTTAATCCTCAGAAATGATTTCGTGGGGTAATAGGACACCCACAAAGTTAAGATGTCTTTTTAAAAATTCGGGACAACTTTAATGGTGACTTTATGTTTTTTTCTTTGAAAAATGATATCTATTTCACTTTGAACTAGAATATGAGTACATGATTATAACCCCTTTCACGATACTGACACGTCAAGGTATTGCAGAAAAAGGGTAAATTACGTGAAATGACAAATATTTAGAGTATATTATGTAATATAAATAATATTTCAATTATTCTTTGTAGCTACATTTTCGCAAAAATTTACTATTCGATTTACTACTGGTTTAAATTCAAAATTTGTATAATTTAGTCGTTGGTTGTATAAATTAAGAATTTATATAATTCAATTTTTAATTATATAAATGTCGAATTTGTGTATGCTTACCCTAATTATTTGTATAAATTAAGACCACGAGATTAAAGGACAATTTTGCAGATTTTACATAACTTTCATTTGGGACCACAAAATTCAATGATCTTCTTTATTTCTTAAACTCCGTATCAAGTTAAATTGGGTCACTCTTTTGAAATGGAATTAGTTATTACTCTATTTGTATATTGGCAAGCTAATATACAAACGGGGTTCCATAAATTCCTAGTGTATAATACAAATTTTCTATATGAAAAGCGAAGTATAAAAACAGACAAGCAAAACATACAAACCTCCTTAGTTATATATTTGCAAGCGAAATATACAAAACGCAACCTCTAAAGTAAACTGAACTATAGTTATCGAACGTGATTATCGAAAATATAGGTATAGAACCTTATTATGTCTATTAACTTTGATATTTCTGAAATTTACAACAAAATTTGATCTAATTAATCGTAATCAATTAGTTAACATGTTGATTAACCGTATTCTGAAACACAAACAAATTATTGTCTAATCAAATTATCTGTTAAACCCTAAAAAAATTCATCAAGAGATATAAGCAAATTCACTATTTGTTTTATGTCAATCAATACGTGGAGTAACTCCCAAAATAACAGTATAAAGTACAAAACAATACATCAACTCAATAAGGAACATAGTGAAAATTAGAATTATAACATAGTGGACATAGTAAAAATGTTTCTTACATATCAAAACTTTCTCACAACTCAAAAAAGTGAGTCAAGAAACACTATCTCACAATAAACTAGTACTCCTCTAATATACTAAGATTGGCCTAAGTTATGATTATCTATAATTAAGAGCCAATACATGTTCTTAACACAACTATACAAAAGGGTTAAGGATTCATGTCAAGAATCAAAAGGTGAAGAATCCTTTGAGAACATGAAGTCAGAACAGCTAGTTTCCACCATTGACAATGAAGAAGTAAATCCAAGCATAGAAGTTCCCAAATTGAACTCCAAAAGATTATCCTCCAATTGGTGACCCCCTATAACAATTGACGCCTTTTGGTTAGCCCCTCCATCCAAGAATCCCAAACACATCACTTCATCACTTACTTTCACCATTGAATTACTCTCATAAATCCTCCACTTAACCATCTCACTTTGCAACACAAGATCAATACTTGGCACATTTAGTCCCTCCTCTACTTTTGTGCTAAAGCAAAGCCCAAATGGTGCTATAGGTTCTACTTTAGTCAATCCCATGGAAAAACCAAATCTTTCATAAGCTTCAACAAATGTCTTGTAAATTGAGGTCTTCATAGTTGTAAAAGGGGAAAGTGTGCTAATTCTTGTCCCTCCATGACCTTCCCCATCCATGGTAAGCAAAGATGTGTTCAAAGATAGTTTCTTTCCATTAATTTTGAGGGATTTGACATTTATGTAATACTCTTCTGAAACCCCATCTCTAGATGAAATCAAAGGTGTATAAAGCATGGATCTTGAAACATCATGACTCAAAAGTGACAAATAAGGACTTTCACCAGAAATTATAGCACCATTTGAAGAAGACAAACAAATAGCAAATTTCCTTTGAAACCCAAATGTATCAGACAACTGAGATGGCAATGCAATTCTTGAATTACCAAGCCCCAACATACCTTTAGCACCTCTAGCAAGTCCTTGTAACAGAGTAGATGATGTACAAGAAAACAAGAATTGATGAATTGAAGCAACTGAGCCTGTTTTCAACTCATCAATAAACTCCACAGCAAACATATCCTCTGCTAATTCCCCTGTTGCAGCTAATCTTGTAAAGGGGTTTTCTGATTTCAAACCACAGATCTTGTTGTCATTAGTACAACCATTAGGCTTAGCCATGGAACATTTGAGTGAATTACAAGGTACAAGTTTTTGACTTGAGGAATCAGAAGTCAACCCACAATCAGCCCATAGAAATGAACCTTCAAGATCTACAACTAATTTGATGGGAGCAAGATGAGTAACACCCATGTAGAGTTGAGTAACATATTGAAAAGTAGATGGATCTTTGTTTACAGGGAGAATAATGGCTTTTGGTAAAAAGGGTCCATGAGAAACACAGAATGAAACCAAGAAAAAGAAAGGGAAGAGAGGAAGGAATTGAAGTGGTGAAGCCATTTTTTGAGTTTCAAGATTCAAGAAAGAGTGTTAAAGAGAAAAACCCTATAAAAACATGTGCAGTTTTGACTATGAGATGCTGCGGAGAGGCGCCACAGTTGGTGTGGAAGGTAAATAATGGCTGTTAAAAAAGTAAGTGTGGATAAGGCCCAAGCAAAAATGTTAAATGTCATCATCTTTGCTGACTAGGTTTACATGGTTTAATATCCGTCCCGAATAACTTGCGTGTAATTTAATTAATTTTATGAGATACTTACTATCTACTACAAAATAAGTAAAACTATGATAATAGATGTGAAAAAAACTCTTTTGTTTATGTTAAAATTTGAACTTGGATGAAAAATATTTTATTTACAAATTAAAATGTTATAAAATCTTACTTCAAAGTCTCTTTATTCTTTATTATTTTCTAAAGCTTGAAAGAATTAGCAACATTTTATTTATAAAATTTATAAATCAAATTAAATTAAGACTAAAAATCAATTTCGGTATAAACTAGCCCAAATAATTCCTAATTAGATATAATATAACTAATCAAAAACAACTTATGAATGTTATTTGAAGTTTAAGTTTCTATTCTTTACTGATTTCATTCACTTCATTAATCAACGGACCTTAGATATTTTTTTTGCAATGCCCCACTAATGAAAGAAAAGGACAGAAATGTCATTTTTTTTATTGTCCAAGTATGGTGAACTTTTAAAAAGTTTTTTACAAGTATTTGTTTATTGTGGCCAATTAAAAGCAAAGTATTTTGGCATGTGAAAGAGAGACTTTTTTTAAAAAAAAATTAGTTATTGGAGATGCATACGTGGGAAGGGAATATATCCAAATTCCAAAAGCATATCCAATTGCTAGGAAGATGGTAATTTTTGTTCTTATCACTTATGTACACCTCATTTTCATTATCTAATATATATACTTTTTCTTTATAAGAATATGCTCCCACCTATCCATATTATTTAATACTCAAGTTTGTCAATAATAATTATTAAGAAATAATAGTAATAATAATGCCACAGAAGTAATTAAAAACTTTTGTTAAATATCTGCCATGTGAATAAAATGGCTGTATATATTATTATTAATAATCAAATAAATTAAAAAAAAACAGAGCATTTTTGGTTACTGCGGAGAGGCGCCACAGCTGGTGGAACTTAATTAAAATTAAAAGATAAAATATGGATAAGGACAACGAGGTGTCTAGTCAGCTATGACAAGTTTATTTTATTTTTTTCTGTTTTTGGTAAAAAAAAAGAGATAAAATATTTTCAATATTTCCTACTTTTATTTTACTATATATTAAATTATAAACATACCTTACTCAGAAAAGAATAATAAGGAAAAAAAATAAGGGCCAATATAAAGGGTGGTTACTGGTTACTGTTTAGTGTGGCAGAGTAAGCTATTTTAAAGAATTTGATACTCTTTCTTATTACCAAAAATGGTCAATAGTTTTGGAAATATCTTCTTTTTTTAAAAAAAAAAAGAAAATAAAATTATTAAAAATGAAAGTAAAATAAAGGTCAAATACATAAAAAGACCCCTAAACTTGTCGGGTTTTTTCCCTTAGGTACTTCAACTACGTCATTTTCATATTGAATCATTGAACCACACATAATTTGTTCCGTTAAAACAAACACGATTGTCTGATGTAGAACCAGATTTGTGAGGTGTATTGATAGAGGATGCATATGTTGTTCAAGAACACATTAGTATAATTGATAGTGAAAATGTTTGAGAATAATTGTGTTTTACTTAAGTCGTTTAAACATATTAGAAAATAAATGAGATTAATGCGGATTTATCTTCATTCCTTCAATCAAAATCATTACAATTCAAATACAATTGAAGGCATTTACAATAGTAAATCCGATCAAAATCAATCAACAGTGTTTTAAAGGAACAAATTATGGTTGGTTTAATGATTAAATAGGAAAATGACGTAGTTAAGGTACCTAAGGGAAAAAACTCAACAAGTTTAGGGATCTCTTTATGTATTTGGCCTAAAATAAAATATACTTTAGGTGGTTCACAACTCCACATTAGTAGAGCTGTCAATATGGGCTGACCCATCTTCTCCGGGCTAACCTATACAGGCTTCGACATTTTACAGGTCAGGCCGAGCTAGCCCATTTTTGGTGTGATTCAGAAAGCGGTCAGCCCAACCCACAAGTATGTGGGATACAGGCTTGCCGGGCCGGCCCACTTTTATAAAAATTATATATTTTTAGAATTTTTAAAATTAAATTATATATTATAATTTTAAAATATTATCATAAATATCGATAAAACAATATTATATGATGTTAATGTTACTACCTTTTAATCAAATCTATAAATAAAATTATCGTTATAATATTTATTAAGTTTTTTTTTTTAAGTAAAAGTATAAATATCTAAATAGAAATAATAATCTAATTGTTTTGAGTTTGGACTCTCTTTAATTTTAATATTTAATATTATATTATATTTTTTAATTAATTTTTATTGGCCTACGGACCGGCCCTACCGATATATCTCAAGCCCCACAAATCAGCAGACTTATTCAGGCCGGACTAAAAAGCCCTTTTTCCAAATGGGCTCCAAAAATCGTAATCCAACCCTATTAAATCCCGGATTAGACCAGGCCGACCCAACAGACGTGGCCCATATTAACGGCTCTACACATTAGTAATCTTCCACTTCTTTTCACTCTACCCTTAAGAATGCTTAAATAAAGTATATAAATAATTTTTAAAATAATTTTTTTAATTTATATTCAAATCTATTTTTAAGAATTCGATTAGGAAAGAAATTTTACGATCAAACAAATCAGGGTAGGTGACTTATCTTCTTCCACGTCATAAATTGTCCTACTCTTTTCTCTAATCTTCTTGCTATCCACACAATTTGATCATCTAATATATATATTGAAGACCATATTTATTATATCAAAAACTAAAAAAATCTAATAAGATATTTTGGTCTTATCACCTATCTCCGCCTCATTTAATTCGATTTACTAGTATTCATTATTTTTGAATTTCTCATGTATTTTTATTTTAAAGTGGAGAACAGAGAACAGTTTTATGTTTAAATTGTAACACGTTTTTTTTCTCGAAATATACACAAAGTTCAATAAAGTATACTAGCTCTATCAGAGTTTAAAGGGTTGGTCACGTGAATTTGGAATTCAAATTTAAAATTTATGTTTGTTTATGTATTTGAACAAAACTAGAGGTACAAATATTAATTTTAAATATGTAATGTTATTATTAATTTTTAAAAATAAAACTGATCTTGTCTGGCAAAGATAACATAAAATTCTCACAGAGCAAAAAGGAGGAAAAATTGAAAATAAAATAAAGTAATTGGCGTTCAAATAACACGACGAATCTGGTCCATTAATTGCTTATGATACAGAATGAACCTGGTTCTTTAGTTGTTTATGATTCATATCATTAGTTAATTACTTTTGTGAAGAGCTGATATAGTTTGCTAGAACTCATTTTAGAAGATATTTTGTAGATCGGTGCTATAAATAGCATCACATTCTCTTTTACGGTTGAATGTGTTAGAAAAATTATACTTTTTTTATCTCTAATTACTTGTCCACTTTTAAATTGATATACCTATTAAAAAAATAATTATTAATATAGTGAGTTTATTATTTACCCCTATTAATTATGAAATGGATGAATTAAAAATTTAATATTTTCAAAAAGTTTTTCCTATTTTAAAGTAATTAACTGAGTATATAATTAATTTTTTTTTTTGTCATTTCTTGATTTGTCAAAATGGACAAGAATTAGAGATAACTATAAAAAACAAAAATGGACAAGTAAATTAGGTTATAGGGAGTAGGAAATATAATTGAAAAAGAAGATGGCTCTGAGGTGTGTAAAATCACTTTCTATAGACAAATATTATCCATATATATATTGGAGAAAATACAAACAAATCCCTTCGGAAGACAACAAAGTCTTTTGTTTATACCTGTAGATTTTTCTTAGGCTACTTCTAGAAAGTCTTTATATTTATAAAATTTAGGAGATGACTTTTCATAAGAGTCATATTCTTTAATGAACATATGACTTTTTATAAGAGTCGTGTTCTTTCATGATCAAATGAATGTTCATAAGAGTCATGTTCTTTAATGAACAAATGAATTTTCATAATATTCTCGTTCTTTCATGAATATATGTGTCTGTTCAATTAAAGACTTCTATATATTACAAAATATCCAACAATCCCCAATTGGTTGTAATATTTGTCATGATATCATGCTACTAGAGAGTATCTTATAATATATTTGAACTTTTCGTTACTGCAAATACGTCTTTAAAAAATTCTAACGAAGTAATTGGTATTTTAAAAGATTAAACCTCAACTCCATGTGTCAAAATAAAAAATATCACACACACAGTTTGTCACGACCCAAAACCGAGCCGCGACTGGCACCCACACTTACCCTCCTATGTGAGCGAACCAACCAATCTAAACCTTAACATTTCAATTTAATATCAACAGAAA
>NC_028637.1:89299277-89349417 GCF_001406875.1 Solanum pennellii
CCCCCCTCGACGGCCCGTCGTGCCCATGACGGTCCGTCGTGGGTTCCGTCGTCTCAGCCAGTTTTTCCAGAAATTAAATCTGCAGCTCAAAACGACTAAACAGGTCATTACAATAGATACCAATTTACCCATCGTTCGTCCTCGAACGATCACAAGAAGAAAAACAAGGGCAAAAGGGAGTACCAACTTTGTTATTTCGTAACAATATATATTATTGACTGAATTAGAAACTATTGTTACTATTAGCAATTTCCTATTAGTGATGAAAACTCAACTTTGTTCTCAGGTTTAAGATAGTAAAATTTGATAATGACACTAAATTCTTTAACACTCAATATGAAGAGTTATTTCGTAAGTTAGGAATATTGCATCAAAGTAGTTGTCCTCACACACCACAACAAAATAGTGTGGTGGAGAGGAACTATAAACTCATTCTTAATGTAGCCATCATATTGTAATCCCAAATGCCTATTAAATACTAGGGATATTACATCAAGACAACATTTTCACTTGATAAATTGATTATCTTCATTATCCATTGCTAACAAAAGCCCTTATGAGATGTTGTAAGGCAAACAACCAACCTTTGTCTCATTTGAGATTCATAGGTTGTCTTTGTTATGCATCTGCATTACCAAGAGTGTTTTCCATTTGCTTAATTGATGCGAAACACACGTGCTTCCTCAACTCCCTTTAGATCTCCTTTGGAACTTATTGATCATCTGAGGTGAAGTGGTGAACTAGCTGATGAAGTTCGTTATGAACTTGTTCATGAGGATGCAATGTTACCTCATTCACCTAATATATAAGGAGCCTCAAGAAAGTTTAGTACCGCCTTGAAGTCACATAACCTCATATGAAAGTTAGTCATGTGGTGTTGCCTTTCGTAGATCCTTCTGTCAGAAGAATCACAATGATCATTCAACAACCTAAGGTTATGCTGTTGCTGCTGCTACTAGTCATAAACAAAGGAGCACTAGACATCCCCTGACCAATAATCTATTCTAAGACAATGTAACTCCATGTTATCAAAGTTATTTGTCTAAATTTTCTGATTGTGTGGAGCCTAAATTCTTCAGGTAGTCAAAGATAAAGAGATGGGTTCAAGCTATGAAGTTAGAAATTCAAGCTCACGAGGATAATAAAACCTGGATGATAGTTGATTTTTCAAGAAGGGAGAATATTATTTGTTCAAAGTGGATGTATAAGACCAACTACCAAGTAAATGATGAAGTGGAGAAATTCAAAGAAAAGCTAGTAGCTAAGGGTTATAGTCTACAATCTAGAAGGCTTATACTAATATGTCACTTTTTCTCATGTTGCTAAGACGGTGACAGTAAGGTGTGTTATTGTCTTCGCTATGTCTAAAGGTTGGAATTTGTACCAAATAGATGTCTATAATGTTTTTCTACTAGGTGATCTAGATGAGAAAGTGTACATGGAGATGCTTGAAGGGTTTAAAAAGTCAAGAAACACAAAGGGTGTGTAGATTATTCAAGTCATTAAGCAAATTTCTAGACAATGGAACATCAAATTTACTATTGCCTTGTTAGTTGCTGATTTTAGTCAAAATGCACATGATTACTCACTGTTTATCCTGAAGAGGGATGGAGATTTACTGATTGTATTGGTCTATGTTGATGATTTACTTATCATTGGGAGTAATGCATAAATGATTATACTGATGCAAATAATAGTCTACACAAGCAGTTAAAATTGAAGCACCTAGGTGAGCTCAAACACTTTTTTAGTATTGAGGTCTTGAGATCCTCAAAAGCTATTAATTAACAACAATTCACTTTTTTCATGAAAGGATCAAGCATATAAAGATAGATTGCGACTTCATCAGGGACAAGATCAAGGCAGGGCTGGTTGAAATTGTCTATGTTCATACGCAAGAACACGTTACAGATTAGCTAACTAAAGGTTTAGGTCACACTCAACACTTGCATCTTATAAGCAAGCTGGGCGTCCTCAACATCTTGCACCCTTCAACTTGAGGGGGTGTGTTCAAATGCATCACATGATGAATTTAGTCCACTAGTTGGTTGTGATGTAAGAGTTAGTGTTTCAATTAATTTTGAAACAAATTCATCCGTTTTGAAATAACAAATTCATGAATGTGAGTTGTAACATTCATTTATTTTAATTCTTTGTTATAAACTTTTGCAATAAGTTTTTTTTTAATTCTACGTTATGGGTTTTTGAAAGACAAATTTTTTGTTTCCAATTCATGAACCTAATAAATTCTATTAATTAAAAATCTTTTTCTTGCAAAACTTTTTATCCTATAAATTGAGTTTCCTTTGGTTGAAAAAGAGAACATTCAAACAAAAAATACTTTCCCTTGAAAACACTTGTGAGACATTGATCAAAAGGTGATATCACCAATTCAAGAATAGAAGAGCAACATTCTTGAATGCTACTTGTTTTGTGGCTTAGTTGAATCCCGAAGATAGAGTTGTTATTTATTCTTCCGATTGCTCGTGGGAGAGACTCCAACTATCTTCAAGAAACGTATTAACGTGCCTCTAAGCCAAGCAAGTTTTATTTTGTATTCCTTGTAATTTTATCATTCTTGTTCATTTGTTCTAACAATTTGAAGATAGTTGTCTCTATGGCATCCACATCAATAACGAACAGTGTTCCATCTTTGCCTAATCCTAATTTTGAAATATTTGATGGAAAAGACTTTTCTAGATGGCGTGGAAAGATGGAATTCTTTTTAAGACGATTAAAGTTAGCGTATGTTCTTGAGAAACCTTGTCCTGAGGCTCCTAGTTCTGAGGTAGCAACGGACGAGGCTACTTTAATTAAAGAACAAATTGCCAAATGGCAAGATGATGATTACTTATGCAAGAATTATATTCTTGGAGGAATGTCCAATAAATATTATGATCAATATTATATTAAGTGTAAATTTGCTAAGGAGATTTGGGATACTCTTAAAGCTATTCATTTAGCAGAAGAGGCGAGTTCAAAGAAATTTCTTGTTTCAAATTATATGGAGTTCAAAATGGTTGATGACAAGTCAATCACTGAACAAGTACAAGAATTTCAACTTATAGCTAATAAAATTGTTATAACTGGAATTGCTCTTGATGAAAACTTTCATGTTGGTGCGATTGTCTCAAAACTTCCTCCATCTTGGAAAGAGTACAGAAGCAAACTCTTACACAAGAAGGAAGATTTGACTCTTGAACAATTATTGCAACACTTGCAAATTGAACAAGAGACACGATACCGCGACAATAACATCTTGAGGGAGCCCATCATGAAAGCTCATGTTGTTGAAGAAAAGATCAAGAAGGAACCTGGCAATAATAAATTTTTGAAGGCAAAGAAGAGTAAAAATTTCAAGCGTACTAATTCTAATTCTAAGTCGATTGAATGTTATCATTGTCATAAAATTGGTCATTATGCACGTGATTGTAAAATTCTTAAAGCTGAAAAGAAGAAAGAAAAGGCAAATAACAATACAAAAAATGAACTGGTGGCAATGGTCACAGAAGCATTTGTAGCGGGAGATCAAGTGGAATGGTGGATAGACACTGGTGCAACTCGTCATATATCAGGTAATCGAAATTCTTTCACGACATATGAATTAGTGGGGGGCGATAAAGTTTTGCATATGGGAAACTCATCCTCTGCTAAGGTTGTGGGAAAGGGAACTGTTGAACTAAAATTCACTTCCGGAAAGATGATCACATTGATAGACGTATTGCATGTTCCTGATATTCGAAAGAACTTGGTGTCAGGTACGCTTCTTTCGAAGCATGGTTTTAAAATGATTTTTGAGGCAGATAAATTTATTTTGTCTAAACAAGGCATGTTTGTTGGAAAAGGTTATGCTACAAATGGCATGTTCAAACTCAATATTGAAAATGAAAATATTTCTGCTTATATTGTGGAGTCTTTAGATTTATGGCATGAACGTCTTGGTCATGTGAATTTTAGATCCATTCAACTTATGATGAAAAATGGATTAATTAAAGACTGTGGAAAGGATCATGTTGCTAAGTGTATTACTTGTAGTAAATGTAAAATAACAAAGAAACCTTTTAAGTCTGTTGAAAGGATATCCACACTTTTGGAATTAATCCACACTGATATTTGTGAGATGGATTGTTTATCACGTCATGGAAAGAGATATTTTATCACTTTCATTGACGATTACTCAAGGTATACATATGTCTTTCCATTAAAAACAAAAGATGAGGCATTTGAGACTTTTAAAACATATAAAGCAGAAGTTGAAAATAAATTGAGTTTGAAGATTAAATCAATTAGATCTGATAGAGGTGGAGAATATTTAAAATCAAATTTTATTGATTTTTGTGAAAAAGAAGGCATTGAGAAACAATTGACTATGTCTTATACACCACAACAAAATGGTGTAGCAGAAAGAAAAAATAGAACTCTCATTGAAATGGTTAACTCTATGCTTTATGGATCTGGTATCACTGAAAATTTGTGGACTGAAGCCTTATTTTCTGCATGTCATATTTTGAATCGAATTCATTCCAAGAAACATGATTCATCTCCATATGAACTTTGGAAGAATCGAAAGCCAAATATAAATTATTTTAAAGTATGGGGTTGTTTGGCTCATGTTAGATTACCAGATCAACAATTGACTAAGATTGGATATAGAGGAGTAGATTGTGTATTTATTGGTTATTCACAAACCAGTAAGGCTTATAGATTTTTGAATCTTGAGACTCCAAGCCCTCACACAATTATTGAATCGTTGCATGCTAACTTTTTTGAGCATATATTTCCTAAGAAAAAAGAGTCTTTGGAACAAAATACAAGTTCTTCTATATCTACTCTTAAAAGAAAAATAGTTGAACCTTTGGAAGAAAGTCAACCAAGACGTAGTGCAAGATCAGCCAAACCAAGAGACTTTGGACCAAATTTTCAAGTCTATTTAGTTGAAAGGGATCCTGAAAGTTATGCTGAAGCAATGGCTTCACATGATGCTCCTTTCTGGCGTGAAGCTATTGATGATGAAATGCACTCCATTATGTCAAACAATACATGGATTTTATCAGACCTCCCTCCTGGATGTAAGTCTATTGGTTGTAGATGGATCTTTAGAAAGAAATTAAAATCTGATGGAACCTTAGATAAGTACAAAGCTCGTTTGGTGGCAAAAGGTTTTACTCAATTGAAAGATATTGATTATTTTGATACATTTGCACCTGTAGCTCGAATGACTTCTATTCGACTCTTGATTGCTTTAGCCGCAATTCATAGCCTGGTAATACATCAAATGGATGTGAAGACTGCATTTCTGAATGGAGATCTAGAAGAAGAGGTTTACATGAAACAACCAGAAGGATTTGTCGTTCCTGGTCAAGAACACAAAGTTTGTAAGCTTCTTAAATCTCTTTATGGATTAAAACAAGCTCCAAAACAATGGAATGAGAAATTTAGAAGAGTAATGATTTCTAATGGCTACTCAATCAATGGTGGTGATATTTGTATATTTAGCAAATTTCAAGAAAAATCTGGTGTTATAATATGTCTTTATGTAGATGATATGTTGATCTTTGGAACTGATATTGAAAGAGTCAAAGAAACAAAAATTTTTCTAGCTTCTCAATTTGAAATGAAAGATCTTGGAGAAGCTGATGTAATTCTGGGTATTAAAATTATAAGATCAGCGAATGGCTTGACTCTTACTCAATCAAGTTATATTGAGAAAGTTCTAAAGAGGTTTGGTCACTTTGATGACAAACCTGCTCCTACACCATTTGATCCTAGCATCAAACTAATGCGGAACTCTAGTGATGTTCTCGACCAGCTGACATATTCTCAGATTGTTGGGAGTCTTATGTATGCCATGCATTGTACCAGGCCGGATATTGGTTACGCAGTAGGAACTTTGAGCAAGTTTACTAGTAATCCCGGAGTTGAACATTGGAATGCCTTAATTCGTGTTTTAAGATACCTGAAGGGTACAATTAATGTTGGCCTGCATTATTCTACATTTCCCATTGTTCTTGAAGGCTATAGTGATGCTACTTGGAATTCTGATCCGAATGACTCTAAATCTATTACTGCTTGGATTTTCACTTTGGCTGGAGCAGCGATCTCTTGGAAATCAAAGAAGCAAACATGTATTACTCATTCAACCATGGAGTCAGAATTTATAGCTATGTCTTCTGCTGGAGAAGAAGCTGATTGGTTGCGATCAATGCTGATAGATATTCCTTTATGGAGTAAGCCAATACCACCTTTAACTATCTATTGTGATAATCAAGCTGCTATATTTCGGGCTTCAAGTGACTGTTATAATGGCAAGTCGAGACAAGTTCGTCTCAAACATAATCATGTCAGGAGATTATTAGAGGAAGGCGTGATATCGCTTCAATATGTGAAGTCCAGATTTAATTTAGCGGATCCTTTGTCTAAAGGGTTAGGCAAAGAGTTAGTGGTGGAAACTTGTAATGGAATGGGAATAAAGCCCGTTGTAAATTAATTGTACTTTATGGTAACCCTACCTAATGATGTAATCTTGGGTTCAAAGGGAAAAAAAGTAAAGTTACAATTCTGCAGCACATCAATAAAATTCTCATTTTCAAAATAAAATGAAATAAGTAGATGTGCATGATTGAGATTCTTTTCTCTTCATAAATTTATAAGACCGATCTCGGTTGGAGTTAGTAAGAAAACTCTTGATAAATTTTTTTTTTCTCGATATTCCTGCTGAAGAGAAGGATGAGATTATATTCTCTTAATAAGTCTATAAATCGATTTCGATTGGAGTGTGTAGGAATACTCTTGATAGATTTACTGATACTTTGTGTAAAGGAGGATGAGATTAATTTCTCTTAATGAAGTTCATGGACTATTTGGTCGGAGTATGCAAAGTTACTCTTGATGAATTCACCGCACTAAGTGCGAAGTGGAGGCCGCTTCAATAAGATTTTAACAGGAAAATCTTAAAGCACTTGGCTAAAAAAAAAGGATTCAGGACACATGGCCGTAAGGTGTCAAAGGATTTCGATTTTCACCGGAACATAGTGATATGCGTGGAGTATTTTTCTAACTTCATTCAATGATGCACTTAGTTCAAGATTTGTTCACTAAGTAGTCAATGATTTAGAAAAACCTTCACTAGCTAATGGTTCAAGTCCAAAAGACACCATTATTGATGCATGTTGCTAGAATAATGTCTCAAAATATTTTTTGGATTTTTTAAAGATAAAATTTCTTGAAACAAGTGGGCGATTGTAAGAGTTAGTGTTTCAATTAATTTTGAAACAAATTCATCCGTTTTGAAATAACAAATTCATGAATGTGAGTTGTAACATTCATTTATTTTAATTCTTTGTTATAAACTTTTGCAATAAGTTTTTTTTTAATTCTACGTTATGGATTTTTGAAAGACAAATTTTTTGTTTCCAATTCATGAACCTAATAAATTCTATTAATTAAAAATTCTTTTTCTTGCAAAACTTTTTATCCTATAAATTGAGTTTCCTTTGGTTGAAAAAGAGAACATTAAAACAAAAAATACTTTCCCTAGAAAACACTTGTGAGACATTGATCAAAATGTGATATCACCAATTCAAGAATAGAAGAGCAACATTCTTGAATGCTACTTGTTTTGTGGCTTAGTTGAATCCCGAAGATAGAGTTGTTATTTATTCTTCCGATTGCTCGTGGGAGAGACTCCAACTATCTTCAAAAAACGTATTAACGTGCCTCTAAGCCAAGCAAGTTTTATTTTGTATTCCTTGTAATTTTATCATTCTTGTTCATTTGTTCTAACATGTGATACATAACGAATCTAATCCCTTTAGTTAATTACTTTGTGATGAGTAGGTGTAGTTTGTTAGAATTTTATTACAAGATATTTTGTAGATTGGGGCTATAAATAACACCACATTCTCTTTTGAGGTTGAATATACAACATATTGTGATCAATACAATTGTATTTCTCTTTTTCCTCTTAGCTCGAGTTCATTAATGGAGTTGTGAGTGTGTGAGCTCATATTTCTCAGCACATACATATATATATGCATTCAACAAAATCATGTAAACAAAACGTTTCATAATTATAAATACAAATATCTTACATCTGAGTATATTAATTGAAAAGAAGTGGCATACCAACTAAACATTTACTAACATTTTGTGTAAATTCATTCCCTCGAAACCATCACAACTTGTTTTCCAATATTGCGACCAGAAAAGAGACCAACTAGAGCAGTAGGTGCATTTTCGAGACCCTCAACTACGTCTTCTACGTACACAACATCACCAGCCTTAATTTTTGGAATGATCATTTCTAAATATTTTGAATAAAGATGAAAGTAGTCGAAAATGACAAATCCTTCCATCCGGATTCGTTTTGAGATGATGTAAAATAAGTTGTGCACTCCTTCAGTCTGCTCAAGGTTGTACTGTGAGATCATCCCACACGCAGCAATACGACCATGGAGATTCATATTCAGAAGAACTGCGTCAAGCATTTTCCCTCCAACGTTCTCAAAGTAAATGTCGATTCCATCGGGGAAGTACCTAACACAAATCAATATATTTTCGGCTTATAAGCACTTTTGATATTTTACTATTTTGCCCTCAATATATTTTTCAAATCCTCAAAATTGTTTTCCCAAAACAAACTAAAACTTCTAACTTCCTCTTCACTCCATATTTGTCGTTTCTCTTTTTAATTGCATGAAAATATTTGAGCTTATAATTTTTTGCAAAACAATTTGGATCAAACACATAAATTGCCTTATTAAGCAACTAAAAATGTTTTTAGCATTTTAAGCTTTATCAACTAATCCAAATTGTCTATGTACGATTACTAACCTCTTCAAAGCTGCATCCAAATCGTGCTCCTCTTTGTAGTTAAAAGCTTCATCAAATCCAAACTTACTCTTCAATAAATCAACCTTTAATAATATTGAAAAAAAAGAGTCAAAATAAGCTCAATAACAAGTTAAACATCATGATCTTTTTGATTTTGTGGAGACACTTAACATCATTTAATAATTAATACCAAAGGTTCTTTATACTTAATTAATCCTCTTCCTCCCTCCCAAAGATAGAGAGACAAATTACCATAAGCAAGATACATAGGTAAATTCACTACTAATCAGATCCAAACAAAGGAGATATAATTAATTATACAACATTCAAGGGTACTATAGCCTAGTGATCAATGAAGCGTGGTTGAAAGTAATGAGGTTTCAGGTCTTCGAGAATGCAAAAAATTAAACATTGTGTGATTCTTCTCATCTGTCCTAATCTTGGTGGATAGAACTACCTGATATCGCGATGAAACTTACCTTGTCTTTACTTCCAGCACTACCAACAACATAACAACCCAACATCTTTGCAAATTGGCCAACAAGTTGACCCACAGCCCCAGAAGCAGCAGAAACAAAGACAGTTTCTCCCTTCTTAGGAGAGCAAATTTCATAAAAACCAACATAAGCTGTCATCCCAGGCATCCCTTGCAAAAAAATCAATGAGTTTTAATACACAATATAAAATTGAATTCACAATACAAATTGAATAACTTACCTAAGATTCCAGTATAGTAAGAAAGAGGGACATCTTTGTCATTGACTTTAAACAGATAATTCTGATGAGTAGTTGTTACAATACTATACTCCTCCCATCCAGTCATTCCCCAAACTAAGTCACCTTTTTTGAAATTCGAATCACCAGATTCCAAAACTTTAGCCACTCCAAATCCTGTGATAGGCTATTATAACAAAAATGAAAAAGTTAATGCGAAACAGAGAATAATATAATTGTTACTATAACTATGTTATAGTAAAAAACACTTACAGAGCCAGGAGTGAACGAATTAATATAACTACCCTCTTGTTTTTTCATGCGTCCCCTCATGTAAGGGTCACATGACAAATAAAGATTCTTCAAAATCACAACATTAGAACCTTCTGGAACGTTCAGTTTTATAGTGCTATTCTTCAATTCCATGTCTGATTCTTTAGGGTAACCACTCACGTAGTGTTTTAAAATGACTTGTTTGTTGCTCATTATCACTTCTTCTCCCATTTTCTCACTTAATTAATTTGCAGCTAATTCTTCTTTAATGTTTAATGTGAATGAATGCCTTTTTGGATGATCTGTTTATAATGTATATATAGAATGGTCTGGCAGAACAAACATAACTGATGGCGTAAGCAATTTAATGGAAGAGAATTGTGTTTCAATTTTGATTCTCATGTTCGGTTGTATGATAGTGTTTTCGATAAGAATGACAAACAAAGCGGTGCGGTGTGGATAATTATATATCCTTTAGATTAGATCACTAATGGTTTTTTTTTTTTCATATTGAATTAAATAAACATGACGTTCCTTGATGAGAATGTGCATATATATCTCTTCTAAGGCCAAAGAAACTATAAATGGGTAGTAAGATTAAGTGGATTTGATCGAATTCTAACGCGCTTCTTAACTTTTTCATATTCAGATGACTTTAAGATTATAGAAAAAAAAAATTTATAATTGAATGATTATGAATTTTCTACATTCAAGCAAACATAAAGATATATATAGATAGAAAAATAATGAATGATTATAAAAAAATTAAGAATAATGTGAAGAATGACGATGATAAGCAAAGAAAATAAGATTATTTCACAAAATAAGAGAGATAATTATGAAGATAAACATAGTAGTAGGATTATCAACTGAATTTTCTTTGTGCCAATTGGATAAATAAAAAAATGGCACAGATTGATTATAATTTATGGACTATAAAATAACACGACCTTAGTTATGCTTTGGAGCAGATAGATGTTGAGTTATGCTAATATCATGAAAGACTTTGATCACTAAAAAAGATACATGAGTTTCGATACCATAGAAGGCAGGGATGGACCCACCTTGCCCACAGAGCGTCAAAGCGAATAAATTTCAATATACATAGAGAATAAATTCTAAATCGAACATGTTATTTTTTTATTAATTTATTTTTTTACTTATTCATTTAAATACATACTTTTAAAAAAAATAATGTTTGATATGCATATTTTATCTTATTTATTATACTTTTGATAGAGTAGTTAATTAATCTTGAAAACGTATTCATCATTTATTAAATAAAAATAAAGTAACATTATTTCTTAATGCAACTACAGGTAAAAAGATGACATATAAAATAGGACGGAGAGAGTATTAGATTTGATAAAATGATTTGGAAATAAATAATAGGAAATGTTAAGGTTAAATTATGAAAAAGAAAATAATTATATTTTTTAACATATTAAAAATAAAACTTCATTTATAAAAAATGGGTAAAATTGTAAGAAGTAAAAGTGAATGATGCCATGGCAGTATTAAAATATTGCTCTTCAATTATAGAGTATTTGGTTTAAGAAGTAGTAATTAATTTTCAATTAGAATACGGAAACCAGTGGGTAAACTTTGATTGGTAGGTAAAAAGATAATTATCATCCTAATATTATCTTAGAATTTTCGGTTCTGCTCCAATTGTGAAATAACAGAAGTCTGTTTTGTCTTTACTGTAATGTAATATTATTTCTCTGCAAATTCGCAGCGCGGTAAGATCTTCATTCATTTTCCTCCTCGTTTCTCTCTTATTTTAGCTGTATTTATCTATTTTTGTTCTGTATCAATGGATGATTGTTCGATTTTCTGAGAATACCCAATTGATTTTCACCTCTTCAATATGGATTTTCTGACTTTTGCACAAATGGAATCTGAAAAAAAAAATTAATATGGGAAATTTCAATCAATTAGCAGCTTCATAGAGGTAGAATTTTTGAAATCTGATACTAAAATTCTGTGGAATGTGGGGGCTGAATTTTGTTGCCCTGGAGATGTTTGATCAAAGTCCCAAAAGAATTTTAGTTTAGTGGAATATTATGAACAATTATGATTTGTTCAACACATTTTAATACTGAAACAGATGCACAAACTTGTCTTACCGGACAAGTAAGCATTATAATTTTCGGTATGACACGAACACTCCAACTTACAAAATGATCTACACACCTCCAAAATTTATGTGTTGCGTTACTGTTGGGTGTCCACAAGACACAATGAGGACAAGTTGGGAGTGTTTAGTTGTCAGGTTGAGACTAAGTTGAGGTACCTAGATGTGCACTCTCAAAGTTAGAGGGCTTACTTGCCAGCTGAGGCGAAATTTGAGTATTTGTTTATGTATTATGCTTTTTTTTTTCCTCGAGAACTCTGTTGGATGGTCTTGGGCCTTCTCAACCCAAAAGCTAGCTCAAAGGTTGAGGCTTTCCCTCACACTTATAAATTGACCACCAGCCCCTTCCACTTCCGATGTGGGATAACCCAACAATCTCCCCCTTCACACATCGGGCCTTGGGCTGGAGCAAACGACAACCCAGTTTCTCCCGGTGGGCTGAGACTTGTTGACAACCTGGGCTCTGATACCACTTGTTAGGATCGAAAATAAGCAGGTGTAAACGCGGACGCTAGCAAAGCAAACCTCGAAAGATCGCGAGTAAAAAGACAACGAGAAATATACCAAAAGACACAAAGATTTAACGTGGTTCGGTCAATCGACCTATGTCCACATAGGAGATGAGCAATCCACTATAAATATGAGAGTACAAAATACAGAGGGAAACAACCTCAACCAATTCACTCTGAATACATGGGAGGTTCACACAAGTTATAACGTATCAAGCTTGTGACCCATAAATTCTCCCCCTAACCAAAACTCTCAAAACCCTTAAGACTACATTGTGAATGCTGATTAAGTTAGAAGGAACATGCCTCTATTTATAGAGTCCTAAACCTTTTCCTACCAAAAAAGAATTAGTCAATCCAAAACCTTTTCCTAAGAGGAAAACCTATTTATGGTAAGAAATCAGGGCAAATAAAACCCAACAAATCTCCCCCTTGGCCTGAATTTCTGACAAAATAAATTTGTCCACCTTCTTGACTTAATCTTCAACAACTTTCTTCTCCTCTCCATAATGTCCTTTGTAAAATTTATGTCTCAACACAGAGAACCTCTCTGAAACAATTTCTCCAACATAATCTTCATTACTGTCAAAAAGGCTGCGGCTAGAACTATACCCGTCAAGATGAACACCTCTTTCTAACCTGGTTCTAGAACTACACCCGTCAAGATGAACACCTCTTTCTTAACTGGTTCAATCATCGATTATCGAACCACTGAACCTGACTCCATCATTGAATCTGGCTCTGATACCAATGTTGGATGGTCTTGGGCCTTCTCAACCCAAAAGCTAGCTCAAAGGTTGAGGCTTTCCCTCACACTTATAAATTGACCACCAGCCCCTTCCACTTCCGATGTGGGATAACCCAACAAACTCATTTCTCTGAATTTCTGCAATTCTGCTGCTCTCTAGAATCAAATGCTTGGATAATTGTTTCAACTTCCTTTATTGTGCCAAATTTTGTGTTATGGATTTACAAATTTTACAAGAGTTTGACCTCTTGGTAGTTTCAAATAGCCAGTCCCAAACCAGGATAATGGAAGTGGTTTGCAGTAGGCTGATGACCAACTTAACAAATAATCATAGTACGATGAATCCTCTAACATTGAAAAAAATTATATGGAATTGGAACGAATAGGCCAGAATAGAGCAGAGAGGATGTTCATGATTCATACAGCCAATAAGTTTGGGATTGAGGTGTAATTGAATGACAAGAGTTTGAGTTCATAGCTTTCACCAATGTCTAGGTGAGATGTGCAGTGTGAGCATAATTTCAGGTCATTAATTTCATACTTCATAGATGAATTCTGGAAGAATATCCAATGAAAATGGTGTTAGGAAAAATCCCCAAACTGGCTTTCTAAATTTTCATGTATATGGGTTTTACCCTACCTTATCATTCTTTTTTTGGGAATTTGGGTAAGATTTGAACAATAACTAAAAGCCATACTACAAAATAAGGCAACTCTAACCACCAACTGCAAATTCAAGAATCGAAAAGGAGCCTATTTTTCCTGTAAAAATTCCCAATGGAGCTGTTGTAAGAAGAAAGACCAATAAGTTACTTCATGTTGGAATTCCTTATATGCAATGCTTAAGTTTCCCTTGGGAGAGAAGTGTTAAACTTTGTGGTACTCATGTAGTAGTTATTCTTTCCTTCAAGTGTTTGAGCTGTCCTTGGGAGAAGGTATTGGGGTATGCAACACTTGAGACTTCAGCCTACTTTATTTTTAAGTGTGTCCTGAATCTCGATTTTCCTCTGTATGCATAAGTTCTTACTAATTTATTACTAATACCCAACACTTCTAAATTTTTCAGAAAGTTCAAGCTATTTCAAGGAAGAAACCGAGAAATGGCTCAAGCTCTGGAGTATTATAATGGGCAAATTGAAGCTCTAATGCGTGCAATGTCTGTAGCAAAAATCATTCGAGAAGATAAGAATCCTTGTATGATTGAAGAGGTACTAAACCACGATTCCTAGCCATTCTAGCTTTATTTTTCACCTATACTTATTTGTTTCCTTAAATTTCTTAGGGTCTCTATTTAGGGTCCCTTGGAGCTGCCAACAATAAAGTTGCACTCAAAAGCTTGAATCTAACTCATATTTTGACGATTGCTAGAGATATAAATCCTCCTTATCCAAATGAGTTTGTCTACAAAGTGCTTTCTGGTAGGAAGTTTCTTACTTTGTTTAATAGAACTGAATTTCTTTGAATGTGTCTTGAATATTTGCACGTGGTGAGAAAATTTGTATCTCCATATTATATAAGTCAATAACTGATGTATGATCCATTCCTTGCTTTATGTAAGTATAGTCAACAGCAACTATACTTAAATAGAACTAAGAGAACAGGAAATACCTCACCACACTCTAAGTTGTCCGCACTGGTGCTGCTGCTGTACTGTGATTTTCTTCCTGTTTCCCGTCTTTTGTCTTCGTTTCTCTTATTGACAAAACCCGCTTAGCTTTGTTTGTAGTGGTCCTTCATAAGATTATGTAAAATTTTCTGGTTAACTATCTAATTTGGAGAAGCAAAGAACTCTACTATAGCAATGTAAAGTACAACTTTTCATACCAGAGCCTTCTTGGGACTCTTTTACCTGTACCAACTTCTTTATCAGATTCTTCCTTATGATAATGCCTAATTATAATTTTCCTTCACCTTCATTTTCATCTACCTAGTAGAACTATCCCATTTTCCTTATCAGAAAAAGTAAAAATAAAGATTGTTGACTTTCCAATACAGTGAAGATAAACTGAGGCCTTTTGCCTTCATGTCTTGAATCTTTTTCACTTTTAATGAGATTGATGAATGGTTTGGTTATTTTTTCAACTTCTTGCAAATTTTGGGCAGTTCATGACAGAGTTGATGTAAATATTTCACATTACTTTGAGGAATGCTTCGACTTCATTGAAGAAGCAAAAGGACAGGGTGGTGGTGTGCTGGTCCATTGCTTTGCTGGAAAATCCAGAAGGTGATTTCAAGCATCTTTGCCTGAATCTTGAAATCATGGTTTTATATGTGGGGAAACAACACAAAACAGTGGTGCTTAAAACTATACCGGTTTTGTACAATAATTAAGCCAAAATAGCTTCTCTCCATCTTGTTTTGCTATATATAATCAAAAGAAAAATATTATGACTAAACCTAACTCAAGAATAGTAACCTTCATATTCCATCTTCAGCTTGATACCGTGGACTAAAGCACTATCATGGAGCTAGCTTCATCTTTGCTGTTGGGCGAGCAGGACAACATTTGTCCTGGATCAGCAAAGTTCCTATGATATTCTTTTTTGACATTTGCAGTCATGTCTGAAGACCATAATCTTTAATCTAGATATTCAAGTTTCTCCAAGTTCCTCCCATCTTTTATGCTCTTCGTCGGAATCTAGTGTAGTGGTGTAAAGTAATGCTTCCAAAGTTAAAACCTTGAAAGAATGAATTGTTATGGTCAATATTTTACTGATTACGCTCATTTATGTTTTTTTGATGCCACCTTCTGTGTGTATGGCATTACTTAACTGTGATGATATTTCAACATAGACCTGGTGAAGTGCAAGATTTAGTGAGTCAACATTGCAGTGCTGAAGTTGACCATTTCTCATAATATTTTTAGCCTTCTTTAAAGCTAACTGCACAAGTTTCATGTATTTATGGATTGTTGAAGGGTATCTTTGTAGCCTTGTTTCTTTGTTGTAGCAAGAGTCTCCTGTTACTTGCTCATCTATCTCTTTCAAACCCCTTCTAGCAATAGTAGCTATATCATCATGGCATGCAATACCTTCAGCTTGACTTCATTATTACAAGTGCAAGATAAAAAGGATTATGTGTAGGGGGGTTTGGGATGAATTTGGTTATCGGGTTAAATTCTAATATGGAGCTTTTTTGTCCATATGGAATCCTATTTATACTCAGCAATCTGCTTCTTGCCCTTTTTTAGTTTGATCTTATGTGGTCTGGACTTGGTTCGCTTTAGTAAATTGTTTGTCTTTATATATATTGAATCAGCTAGCTCTTTTAAGTATAACATTTAGGTCGAATAAAACTTACCTGTTTCCTTCTTATACCATGGCTGATGTCATTTTCTCTAAATCTTCGACACTTCAAGAACAATAGTGAAAAAGGAAATTGAGAAAGAACTTTCTAGAACTTAAAATTTTTATCTTGTTTGCTTTTCCTGGTGTTCCTTTTGTATAGTGAGACCACTGTTTTCTTCAGTAGATGTACTTAACTGTCCAATATTCAATAAAGTACTAACAATTGACAGCAACCAGTTTACTGCTTCTCAGTTGTCATTATCAAAATAATCACTGTTTTTTTTGTTCTATGCTTTTGCAGTGCAACCATAGTCATCGCTTATCTGATGAAAAAGCATGGTATGAGTCACTCTGAAGCTTTTGAGCTTGTCAAGAGTAAAAGACCAGTCGTTTCTCCCAATGCTGGTTTTATGACACAGCTGGAAAACTATGATAAAACCCTTAAAGGTAAGGCTTATTGTTCATTTAATGGTTTTACTCGCATGATCTAAGGTTGACGAGTTTTAGTTGTCTCATTACTGTGATGTTATCATGTTGCATCTATGATGATTGGTGATGAAAAATGAGGATTACCTATGTTAACTTCTGACTTATGTTGAATTTCTTATTAAATTACTGTTGTGAACTGAAATCAAAATACAGCCGTCAGACTTACCAAAACCACTGAAAGGGGAAAAATTGAAGTGCAGCGGCAGTTTTCTAAATTGTATCAAGCAAAACAATGCTGGGCTTGTTTCCACTTCAACAAGCACGAACTTTCCAGACAATCAAATAAACTCCCCAGTGAAACAACTGATGCTTGTTACTTTTGTTCTGTGAAATCATTAACTCGATCCAGTAACAACAAATCTCCCAAGTCTAAGGTATGTGTCATGAGTCACATGTATATGCAACCTTTTATTAATAATGAGAAGCTTTTTGGTATACAAACTGTATATCAAAAAAGTAGAGAATCTACATAATACGGTTCTCCATGAACAACACCCAATCTTTTATCCAAATTGAAATCTCAAGGGTGCACCAAAAAGAAACAAGAAATGATATGTTTTTCCTCAAATGTACGTGATCATTCTCCATTCCATCAAAAGTTTCTACTTTTTTTCTTCGACTAGATCCACAGAATTGCTTGTGGGACGACATCCCAGGCCTTTGACTTCTCTTCCTTCTAATTTTTTTTCAGTGGAACTTGCTCCATCATTGTGCCTGGCATCGCCCAATGCAGTCCTAACCATCTCAAAATCTCACACCACAAGCAAGTCACCACTAAATAAAGTAAGAGGAGGAGATCTACATCTTCACTTGAACATTTGCACATGAAGCACCACTGTTCATATGTAGTCCGCTTCCCTTTTTTTTCAAGGCCTCAGCTGTCAATATTGCTCCCTCTCTGCCGTCAAGTAAAAACCACACCTTTCTTGGTATCCGAGGAAATCAAACCAGTAAGTATGGAATCATATCCATCCCTCGCCAAGAGCTTTGGATGATTTGAATTTACTGAAAACGACCCATCTCTTCTAAACTTCCATGCCCAGTAAGTTGATCTTTCTGAGTAGCTTGTATGCAAATATCTTGCTTCATTGTGCAACCCTACAAAGGGTTCACTGAGATGGATAGTTGCTGCAGCCGGTACAAAGCATTGTAGAAGCTTAAGCTAAGCACATAATACTCCATAGAGTAAAGATCAACGACCAAGAAATAGAGTAGCTGAAACTAGCTATCTAATTGTCAACCTTGCAGAAACTTATCAAAAGTCCCTATAGTTGGAATCTGTGTTACATGGACCTTACATTTGCCTTGAGATAACTAAGCCAAAACAATGTGACAAGAGTGGGGTATTTCATATGTATACTTCAGAAATACTTTAAACATCAAATAACAGCACATGAACAAGGTACTTTCTCATTTCCTCATCGGATAAGGACCATAGTTGAGTTCATCTAACATCAGGTAAGGACCATAGTTGTACATAGCTAAATCAGCTTTTCTATTTGGAGAACATCTTTCCATATGTGGGTTTTGACCAAATAAACATTGAGCTAGAGTTTGGCCATAGATATCGGGAGCAGATTTTGAAAATTTGTCTTCAAGTATTTGTTTGGCCATGAAATTTGATAGATTTTCAAAATCTGATCTTCAAATATTTTCAGGTTCCCAAAAACTTACTTCGACCAGTTTTGGGGACTTCCACTCATAGAACTTCAATTTTTTTTCCAAGTAAAAATGCTTGTCCAAACACAACTTCGAATTCCAAAATCACAACTTCAAAAACTCACATTTTCAAGTTTCAGCTTCAAAACCTATGGCCAAATGGGAGCTGAATCATCAACTGGAGGAGGTGAAACTTCATGAAATCTGGCCGGCCCAACAAGCTGCAAATTATCTCACTCAAAACAGTTTGTTTCTCCAATAGTCAGTCTCCAGAATTAATAGTTTATGAGTAGTGTGATTACCCTCAGGTCAAACTTGTCAGTACCTTAATGAATCATGTGAGCTGTAAAGATCTTATTTCTTGCTGGTGTATTACTGTTACGATGTCTAGATTTGTGAAAATTCATGTTGCCGTAGCAGGCATGTAGATCTTTACTAGGGGATTGTTTCATCACCATAAATTATTAGTCTCTTGAAATATATCATTGAATTCAATCTCCATATTTGACAATCTTTCTATCTGTTTCCATAGACATATGAATGGTTGGTCTTTAGCTGCTTATGTTCCTCCACATCAATGAGATACTTAGAGGGACATTCTTCCATATGCTATAACTTCTACATGTGGTTTTCTGGTTAATGCTGCTGTGAGCTAGTTTCTAGAGTTGTAAATATTGGTTATGATGGATCTTTTGCCTGGACTAGAATAACAGGTTTTGCATATCCATTTGGTTTGGGTAATTCCTTGACAACACAAGAGTGAAATATGTTTGAGTTTACAAGATTTAGACGTTCTACTTTCTTATTCTTAAAGATGAAGTATGGACATTCTTCATGCTACACGAGTTTCTTTCCCAATGAAGTAGCTTATATTCGTCTTCTAGTTATAAGTAGGACGAACGCAGTAATAGTTTTGCCCAGTGGAGTGAAGGGGAAAATCTAAAATTCTGGTCTTGAATGTCATTTGATTAGGTAAACAGTTTTTGTGCGGCTAACTTCAATCTGTTTATCTTGTATTATACTGTTCAATCTTTTCTTGCATTCTTTAGGTGAATTTCATCATTTTACTATGTTTTCAGCTCATTATATTTCTAACCATCTTTTCAAAAATGCAGATCTGAATACACCAAATGTTATTCTGTGATAAAAGAGCACGCAGCGCCATCTTGTTGATTGTTTCAAACAGTAAGCATTGTTCATCCAAAATGGGTGACCTGAAATAATTATTCATTTAGCTTTATATTTGGAGAAGACGGACGTGAGACTGTTCACCAATTTTGGTTGAAGTGTCTTGTTTTGATGCATGTTTTTAGATAGGATCAGTTATTATATGTTATGTCAAAAAAGTATTTGTTTTGACGTCAAACTCTTTAACATTAACTATTCATTCCAAACAATAGTATCACAAACTTTTGTTGCCCCATTTTTCTTTTTAAACAATTCTTTGACCACCAAAGGATTTTATCTTCGTCCAGTTTGATCGTTTAAAAGTCTTGATATATTATTTTGGTAAAGTGGAAATTGGCCCAAAAATGGGATGGGGGTGGCGCCCGACTCGAGTGCCCCCGAACTGAAATGGTCGCCTATCACACGATTTTTTTTCTGACTATTTAAAATTCACATCATATAGGGTTCATTGGAGAGAAGCACTCCCAACTAATAATCAATAACTTTAGTTGAATTTTTTCATTTATTTTACAGAAGCAATTTGTATTTGACCTTATCGAAAGACATAATACATATATTGGATCCTAAATTTGAATTCAAATTTTAACTTTAACCTCCAATTTTCATAATGCACAAACAAGCATTTTAACTATCCAATTTTTATATAAATAAACACATGAGTTCTACACGGTAAAATACACGTAGGACGAAAAATGATATGTAGGATGACATGCAGGACATGTGTGTCTATTTGTTCAACTTTATACAAATTTAAGTGTCTACTTGTGCACACTCAAAATTGAAGGGCATAAATATGATTCGAAGCCAAGTTAAAAGATATATTTATGTATTATGTCTTATCAAAAATGTATATAAGCACAAAATTTCTTTCTTATCTAATACAAAAGTGAATATAAGAAAAGAAATTTAATAAAAAAAAAGTACAACCCCGATTTATATTTTCAAGGAAAGCGAAATCTTTCTTTGATTTTTAGTTATTTTATTTATTTATTCAAGAAATAAGTAATAATCAGAGTAGCAATTAGTACTGTGTCAAACTTTTAAAAAATATATCTTAGTGTATTTTCTTTAAAGAATTTAATAAATTAGTACTTCTAATTTTATTTTAAAATACTTTTTCTTCTCTTATAAGCTTAATTAGATACCTCAACTTTTTTAAAAAATAAAACATACACTTTTTTTTAAATTTAATCTTAGAAAAACTTAACCGAACAAATTATAAGTCGAATACTAGTGTCTCGACTCTTTGAGATTTGGATAGGTCTCAGCATTAATGACAATTGACAAAGATTATATATGTCATAAAGATGATCGTTATCAGAAAAAAATGTGGAAACTTGTGGCGCAAAGTCAGCTTAGCACTTGTTTTCCGTTGATAGAATAAAAGGATAATAAAAAGATGAATATGCTACATATTATTACTTTTTACTAATTTAGTACTCCATTCGTCCCTATTTATATACTCTCTTCGTTATAAAAAGGATGGTCTACTTTGACTTGCAACGGAGTTTATGAAAAGAAAGAAAACTTTTTGATTTTGTGGTTATAAATTAAAGTTATGTCAAATGTACCAAAGTACCCTTTAATCTTGTGGTCTTAAACATGTCACGTGGAAAATTAAAGTTAAATTGTTGCCAAAAAAGGGGTCATTCTTTTTTAAATAAACTAAACGGGAAATAGGTACATTCTTTTTGAAACGGAGGGAGTAGAAATTTTCGTATTTTGAGATTTAAACAAGTTTATCTTTGACAGTAATTTTTTCATAGATCATTTTAATATTTTGAGTTATTAATTATTGTGACTTATAGTACTCTTTACGTAGTTTACAAATATATAAATTTCATTTCAAAAAAATTGAAAAAATTTCATAAGCAAATGTCCGATCAAAGTTAAACTGTTTGACTCTCGAAAAACGAAAAGTGTCACATAAAATGGGACAGAGGGAGTAGAAGAGAGCCATGTTTGCTTGTAGTTAGGGGTAGTTTAGTAATTTTGTTGTCTTCTTTTTTAAAATTTTATCTAAAAATTATGTAAATAGTATTTTAAATCATAATCATTGATAGCTTAAACTAATTAAAAATATATAAAAAGTTTTCGTTAAATCTCAAAATTTCATCTGTACCACATAAACTGGGATAAAGAGAGGAAATATATTATATAAAATACATAAAACATATTATAAATCACAATAATTAATAACTTAAATATCAAAAAGAATTTATAAAAAAATTGTGAATTGTAAAATTTCATTTGTATCACATAAATCAACACAAGAAGAGTAATACTCCCTCCGTCCCATTTTATGTGGCAATATTTGACCGGACACAGAGTTTAAGAAATAAAGAAGACTTTGAAATGTTTACTAAATTGCCCTTCAAAAAAGTTAACTTACTTTTCTCTCTCCTCATAAATATATTAGAGTACTATGTTTAAAATTAAGTGGGACCAACAGGGGTAAAAGAGAAATTGTACCTTTAAATACCTACCATATAAAGAAATATGACATTCTTTTTGGGATTGATAAAAATGGAAATGGTGTCACATAAAATAGGACAAAGGGAGTATATATTATGTGAAAGTTATGTAAAAGTATGATAAATCACAATATTAGCAACTTAGAATCTCTCTCTCTCTCTCTTTTGTTATATATATATTTTTAAAAAAATTGGTTGACTCTAATATATAAAAACATGTTAAGAAATTGATTAACTTTAAATTCCACATATAACGCGTAAATACATTAAAATAGAAAGAGTAATATATATCGGGCCTCGTGCTTGCACTTGCACGGGGTCCTTATATAGTATACGAATTTTTGGCTAAAATCATCCCTCAACTATGACCTGAATCTAAAGTACATCCTTGTGTTATAAAAGTGAACCAAATTCATCCTTCTGTCTATTTTTTAAGAAACTCACGCCACTAACAAAAAATATGTCAAGTCGAATGAATATATACACACGATTAAGCTAGTCAAGTTGGATGATTTTTTAAATTTTTAGAAATTGGAGATTTAAAATATTCATATAAAATATTTTAAATCCTGAATATTCTTTGTAAAAAAATATGTCCAAATACAACTCCAACTTTAAAAATTTTAAATATGTAATTATTTATTTAATTTTAACAACAAAACGCCTACATAGTTCCACTAAATTATTAGTATTTTTGTATATTGTATAAAATGTGAATTGCATTGTCTATATAGTATATACCTACTATATATATTTTTTTATTAAAGAGAATCTCTAAATAGTTGCACATAATATTTTTAAAATGATTATTTTTGCATAATCTTTCAAACCATCGGATCCTACTGTATAAATAATTCAAAACTTATGTATTATTGCAAGTAAATTTACTTGATGCAAAAAAACATATACACTAACAACACAAAAAATTTAAATTATGAGAACAAAATATTCATTTTCTATGCATATTCTTTTTCTTTTTAGATAACTTAGATCTTCTCGATATAGCTAAAACATGATCAGCAAATTAAATTAAAAAAAATTATTGGTTTAATTAGTTTCTTAACAAAAATAGACTGAAAGGTGATTCTTGTTATTTTTTTGATAGTATAAGAATGTTTTTGGCTCACTTAAATAATATAAGGATGTACATTAGATTTAAGTCATAGTTAAGAAATGATTTTAGCCAAAAACTCTCTAGTATACATACAAGTTTTTCTGTTATTTATAGAGGAATATACTACTAGAAATTGAGAAATTAGCTATGGAAAAGTTTATGCCTAAATAATAAAATTATGTTGATCTCATTTAACTATGAATTAGCGACAGACTATGAGATATTCAATTAGTTAAGACCATTTTAGTGACAAATTAACTAGGAATTGCCTATAATTTCGTAGTTAATTTCACATTTTCTTGTAGTGAATATTTGGCTCGCGTAACATATGAGCTTCCTGATGGAGCATTTCTATTGGGCATAGATTCTAAAAAGGCATAATGCATAAATTGTCATTTAACTTGATTTCAATTGATATCTATGCACTTCAACTTTGACAATTTTAAAATATAGCTAATAAATATTATAACAAAATATTGAACTAAAAGTTGATTAAAAGTATTTAAATTTGAAAATGAATTAGATTTTTTAAAACAAAAGAATCCTTTAGTTTAAAAACAAAATCCACTATAGAAGAGTTCTAAATGAACCCCCCCCCCCTCCTTTAATTTATCATTTTTCCGATATTGAAAAAATATTTAATTAAGTATATTTTTAAATTTAGAAGTGGAAATAATTTCAAAAAGAAATTATAATAAACAATGGACAATGGTAACACTTACAAGGATATAAAGTTGCTAATTCAGAAAGTCTGGAAATAGATGATGGAGATGAGAGTAGGAAAGGTTGTTACCATTTAGAAAAATCAATTTGGATTCATGCTAGGGTATTCTACTACGAAAGTCATTTATCTTAAAGAGGATAACTATGGAAATATATAAAGAGCGAAAGAGGGACTTATATATAATGTTCGTTGATCTTAAAAAGGTCAATGGTAAAATCTAAGAAAAATCTTCTAGAGATGCATGTACACTAAAGGTATAACAGTGGCTAGAGGACATAAATGATGGAATCAAGACTCGAGCGGAGACGGCCTTGCACTAGGGACTAGAAAAAAATTTAGAGTGCAAATTTAGTGATGCCATGCATGAGGTAGAAATGAAAGTGAGGCTTGACTCATCAGACATCCCTAAGAGAAACAATATCTCAGATATTTAATTGAGGAAAGTATCGATGATGATTTGACACATTGTATTTGTGCGACGTGAATGAAGTGAAGTCTTGCCTATGGAGTCTTGTGTGACAATAAACTTAAAGGTAAGTTTAGCATAGCGGTAGTTGGACCTATTTTGTTGTATGGGACAGATCTAGTATTAGTCAGTCAAGAACTCCATGTTAAGAAAATGTAAGTTGCATAAATGAGGATGTTGATATAATGTGGAAACACCAAGGCGATAAGATTAGGAATGAGGATATTTGAGCAGAGGTGGAAATGGCATGGCCTCTGTTGTGGATATATAAGAGAAGATGCATAGATGCTCTAATGAGGAGGTGCGAGAGGTTAAAGTGCATATCTGGAGAGGTAGATGTAGGTCGAAAAAATATTGAGGAGAAATGTTTAAATAAAACATACATACAACTTCAGCTTATCAAGAAACCTTTGATACAAGGGTGTGGATAGCGTGAATTAGAGTAGAATGTAAATAGATAATGGAGTGATGTCTGGAGTACCGATGGGCTTGGTGGTGTCTGTCGTGGTATTAGTTTTAGTCTTGCAGTGATGTCTTGCTTTTGATTTATTTTTCATCATATGTTGTTTGAATATATTATTTCAATTATTGCACTATTCTTTTAACATTGTTACTGTTTTTATATTAGTTGTTATATCAATTCTTCGTCATTTTTTCATTTCATACTTAATTATGATTTTGTTGTACTTCAGTCGGGTTGTCACACCTCGAGCCTACATCTTGAATGTCGCCGGCACTCGAAGATCGTTACTGGCTTCGAGCGAACCCTTGGCCTGGCTTACTTACTCAGCGGAAGACTTAAATACAAGAGATAACTCATGGGATAACTTAAAAGAAATACTTAGCCAAAGTGGCAACTCGTGTCTTAAACGTTTACAACTGAAAAGAATAAGACTAAAGAACTATAATAGTTGTCTATGAAGCCTCTAAAAATAAAGAGGGATGTTGGGACAGGAACCTCAATAATCCCAAAAACTGAAAATGAAAATCAAGTGATAAAAGATGTCTTTTGGAATGTAAGGAGGCTCACCAACTGACTCTGAGCTGCTCACTGAATCAATGGTACGTCGGATGCCGATCCTAGTTATCTGCATCTGCATCATAAAACGATGCAGGTCAACTGGCATTAGTACATCGAATGTACGAGTATGCGAGTTGTAATTCTACAAACAACTTAAGCTTGAAAAGAGTAAGAGAGAACACTTACATTGGCTCTGCTCAACTCATGAATAACTTAACTCAACATAAAGCAATAAGACACATGCTATATATATATATATATATATATATATATATATATAAAGAGCTTGTAAAACAGTGTAACCAACTTAGTTCGTTAAAGAGATGCAATAACAAACTCAACTTTACTTCCAAGATAAAGTAATATAGTTTCTGTGAGAGATTCTTTAACCGACAACCACCACTATGAGCCTGAGCCTAAGTGGTGATACAACGTCTTGCCCGTGCTGTCAGAACTGTCATATACTTTGTCGTCACATAGAACTACTTAACTTAGTGGATCCACTAGCTTAACTTATGTGATCGTCCAAAAAGTATGACACATTAATACCCATGATGATTACATGGCTTATGGATACTTCAGTTATTATAAACTCGCATTCCCATATCGATGATCAATACTACTCCCAATAATATACTTAGCTCATATGTTTTTGAAACAATTTCTTTCTTTGGATTAAGATAATTACTCAACACTTAGCTTTAAAGCTCTCTTGGAATCGATGTTCCTTTTCTTGTTGAAATGTGAAAACATTTATGAATTCTTAGGAAATATTTAGTTCCCTTATAACTATTGAGAAATAAACTCAAACGCTTTACTTTTTACTTAACTTGAAACTTGAGTCTTAAAAACATCTCTTAGGGAATACTTAGTTCCCTTATAACTTTTTGAGAAATGAACTCAACTTTTTACTCTTTACTTGACTTGAAACTTGAGTCTTAAAAACAAAGTTAAAACATTGTTAAATACTATTGAAAACTTTTAAGAACTTTGCTTTGACTTGTTTCTTAACTTCTAGACTTGACTCTTAACTTCTTTGACTTTTATCTTAACTTTCCTTGAATTGGATTATGGACTCAAGATTCATGATCTCATGTTTATGGATGATTTCATGATATTTAGATGTACCTTAGAGTGTTTGAAATCAACAAGAAACATAGGTACATCACTAAGGAACTAGTACGAAAAAATGTAGGAAAAATGGAGAGAACTTGGCGTCCTTGGCGCTCTAAGAGGCGTGGGGCGTCAGCCCTCAAATTACAGAGAGCTGGGTGGGGAGCTCTGGCTGGCGCGGCGCCCCAAGTCTCTACGAACAGATATTGGTCTGTGGGGCTTTGAGAGGCGTGACGCCCCAACCCCTTTATCCAGGTGTTCTCGACTTTTCTCCTTCGTTTTTTTATCTCTGAATCCTCTAAACTTCCATGGTTCTTTCCTCAAACACTTAGGATCATTATTTCTATCAATATGCAATAGATTCAACCCAAAATTACACCCGGAAACATGAATCAAACCATCAAGAAACTTCAACAACACAACCATCAAGAACTCAACGAATTTTCAACAATGTTCTTTGAGAATTCACTTTCTTAAAATTCAAACAACTTAAATTCACTAAATCAAAACAAGATTGGTGTGTGGGTGGACTAAACCAACACTATGTGATCTCACATACTTTGTAGAGACCACCCTCGACGAATTTCGCACGCGAAGCTTGAACGTTCTTGGCGACTTCTTGATTTCTCTTCTCTTTTCTCCTCTTCTCTCTTTTCTCCAAGCCGTAGTGTGAATTCTAATTTTTCTAAACTAAAAGGAGTCTTGTTTTACCCTAATTAATCCCTAAAAATGAATTAATATAATTAGGTAAGAAAAAGACAAATTTGCCCTTCTCAAATCCGAATTGGACTTTCCTTAATCCAACAGCTCAACTTTCAAAAGGCATAACTCACTCATATAAACTTGGAATCGTGTAAACTTAGCGGTGTTGGAAAGATCATTCCAACGGATTTCCAACCATATCTGAAACTACACCTAACTCATCCTCGGCTAGGAGTTATGGTCGTTTGAAGTTGGCCAAAAACTCACTTTTAACTTACTCAAAAGATTTCCAAATTTCCTTATACTTCCTAAAAGTAACTATTTTTATATTTTATAGAGATAAGTGTCAAAAACACACTTAAACTATTTTATTTTTTTTTGAGTTTCATACCTAAAGTATTGAAAATTTGAGTTTCATACCTAAACTATCACTTTTTACTTTTAAGTTTGAGAAACACACCTCTCTCTTTTATACCACTCTCATCATGGTATGTGCAATACACTCTCTCTCTTTTATTTTAAAAAAATTTCACATCACACTCTACATGGACAAAATATTCAACCTTGACAAAAAAAAAAATTATTAGTATTAATTAAAATTAAAAATTAAAAAACTATTATAAAAAAATAATATTTTTTATGAAATAAAATGTAAAATATTTTTCTTACCCACACCATTTTTTAAAGTTTTTTATTTTGTTTAAATTTCTTTTATAAAAGTATTTCACTTTTTACTTCATCTCCTCCCCATCATCAAATATTAATTTAGATATTATTTGATTTTCTTAAAAATATAATTCTACCCATTCCACTTAACCCTCCGCTTTCAATTTTTTCCCAGTGTTTAGATATACATATCGAAAATATTTTTTACTTGCCGCTACAAGACTTTTTATATTTTTTAGTTGTTTATGTTATATTCGGTACACTAGTACAATTTTTTTTCTAAAAATATATGTACGTGCATATCTAACACAAAATAAGACAAACGTAAAAAAAAATAAAATTTAGGAGCAAAAAATTAAATAGGATGGTGTAGATTTTTTAAAATAAAATAATATCAATTTCTATACCGGGGGGGGGGATGAAATTTCTTTAAAATATTTTATAAATGATTTTTTTTTTAAAAAAAAAGATGGGATTGTCGCGGGGGAGGGGGTACGTAGAGGAGGTGGTGGAGTGAGATAAGAAAAATAATTTATTTTTTTATATGTATAGTAATCTTTAATTTTTAATTAATATTAATTTTTTATTATTTAATATTTATCAAGATAAAATATTTTATCTATGTGGAATGTCATGTGTCAAAGTTTTTTCATATAAAAGAGAGAGTGCACTACACACACCACTGAGGTGTGTTTCTCAAACTAAAAAGTGATAGTTTAGGTAGAAAACTCACACTTTCAGCAGTTTAGATATGAAACTAAAAAAAGTGAATAATTTAGGTGTGTTTTTGACACTTATCTCTATTTTATAGTGTTTTCTAGTTCTTCCTAATTGTGAGATGTTACACGAATATCCTTCAGAAATAATTTTTCTACCTCTAAAGAGTAATGATAATATCTACATACATATTCGATGCTTCTCAAACTTCACTCGTAAAATTTCAGAGTATATTATTGTTGTTAGCTAACAAATATTATATAGTAATTTTTCCAATAACGCAACCAGTTCCACTTACTATGTACAATTACTTCATTGATCTTTATTAGATGACTAATCGATTACACACCTCTTGTGCTACACCCATCACCTATATATCTACTATCACACAAAAGATAAGGTGGCCGGTCATCCTCTATTTGACATCAAAGAAAAGAAAATTAATATAACCTATTAGTAGAAACATATATATATCTGTGGGCAAAAACTGATAAAAATCAAGTTGACATTAAAATTGAGAAAATAAATAAATTATCATAATAAGAAGGTGGTGAAATGTATGCAGAATTTAGAGTGCATGCACGAACCATACATGAAGTAAGAAGCAAAAGAATTAAGAGCAGCTCTTCTACATGACAATAAATAAATAAATAAATAAATAAGAAATTACTACTTGTTATATTCTTTTATCTCACGCTGGGAACGTAAATGTCCATATGGTAATAAACGTGAGACCTATAATATATATTGTATATTGTCCACAAACATACATAATATATGTTACGTGTTTATTTATGTAATTGTATTTGTTGTATCTCATATATAAAAGACTGCGTGTGAAAATAAATTAACAGTCACGGGAGAACAACACATAGCATTTAATAAGAAAAAAATATAGACTGATAGTTAGGTATATCCCAACACTATACAACTAGTTATTCTTTTACATTTTTTCTTATGTCACTATATATATAAAGCTCTTTGAGAGACAAAAACAAAATTGTAAAAACATAAAAATTTGCAATTTAGGTTTGTTTTTAAGAAGAAAAAAAAAAGTATCATGTCTCACATAGCAGTGGAGAGAAACAGGAGAAGACAAATGAATGAAAATCTCAAGGTTTTGCGTTCCTTAACTCCTTGTTTCTACATCAAAAGGGTACTTCTTCTTCTCAATTTCTTCATTCTTTTGAGTCGGTATAGTCATCTAGCCGGTGTCCAAGCCAGAATTTTCAGTAAGGAATTAGGATTCAAAAGTGATTCAGTATCCACTATATATACCTAAAAATAATTTAACCATGTATAAACAATTATAATTTTTCATTGAAGACGGTTCGAATGAATCTCCCTTAACCCTACCTGACTCCGCCATGGATATTCGTCTCACCTTTTCCTTTTGGACTTTTTTTGGGGGGTTAAAACAATTCGTTAGTTATTACTGTTTGTGATGATTATATTTTGAGTTTTGGTAGGTATTTAGACTGTGAAATTATCAATATACGTACATATCGGAGTGATCATAATATCGATCGATTCGAGTGTATTTTTACCTATGACTACTTGTAATTCTTTATCATTGTTTGTCAAGCACAATAATTTGGTTATAAATAGGGCTATAACTCGTTATAACCGGTTAAATTGCGTTGAAACAATATAAAATTCTTTATATTGTCAGCGTATATGACTTAGCGAAGCACATATATATTGGAAGAACTAGAAATACCAAAAGGTGTGTTGGTTTGAAGTATTGAATAAGTATCAAATTAAATTTAGGGTTTGATTTTTCGATTTAATTCTTCTTTTTCTTGTTCTAATCTTATTTGTAATTGAACTTGAAGGGTGATCAAGCATCAATAATAGCAGGAGTGATTGAATTCATCAAGGAATTACACCTTGTTCTTCAATCTCTTGAGGCGAAAAAGCGACGAAAGAGTCTAAGCCCTAGCCCTGGTCCTACTACTCCAAGGCCATTGCAACTAAGTCCTACACCTGAAAGTAGTCCATTTATTACTCATAATAATAACTTCAAGGAACTTGGAGCATGTTGTAATTCTCCAGTGGCTGATGTTGAAGCAAGAATATGTGGGTCAAATGTTATGTTGAGAACAATTTCAAAGAGGATTCCAGGTCAAATTGTGAAGATAATCAATGTGTTAGAGAAACTTTCTTTTGAGATTCTTCATCTCAACATCAGTACCATGCAGGATACTGTTCTATACTCCTTTGTCATCAAGGTGATCATCATATATCCCTTTAATTATTTCTAATTTAAAAATTAACAATAACTACGTCTCAGTCTCAGACTTTTTCTTCGCACAATAATACTAATATACTTGTTGGTAGTGTCAATTCTTTTGAATAGAGATATACATTTTCTTAAAATTAATGTGATCAAGTTGACTATAACCGTAACCTTACATTTTCATGTGTGTTAATTGATTAATATGAAAGTGAGGAAAGAGATAATGATTCGTATATAAATATATTCCATATGTTATCGTGATCATTAATTTGGTGTTGAAGTCTTTAATCATCTCATCTAGAAGTTTAAGATCATTAGCACATGCCTTTACAATTTTACACAAGATCTTTAATTATACCGTGTAATTATATCATCTAAAAAGTTAAATAGTTAAAAGACGGTACACTTTCATATACTTTATTACATTTTCTTCACCCTACACACACTTCTTTAAAGTCTAATATTTTCATTATTCTTGTAATGCAGATAGGACTGGAGTGCCAACTTAGTGTGGAAGAGGTAGCACTGGAAGTTCAAAAAAGCTTCACCTCATCTGATGTTTTATGTATCAACGAGATATAGATCAATTTACAAAATTAAATAATACTATAGTAATATCTAGCTAATTATGTACTCCCCATCTAATATTTATCTTCTTATGCTTTATTGCTATATATCTTTTGGATATATGTATACAAAGTGTAAGAAGATAATTTTGGAATGTAACAAATAATTTCCAACATTTTAAGGTTGGATTTAGTACGTGAAATATTGCACTATTATATGAGTAGATATACTTCTGAATTAGAAAAATTTGAGGATAGATATTAATACGTACTATAATTTATATATAGAAAGATCGACTTTATCTTTGTATCTTTTTGTTATTTTGTATGTTATTATAAGAGAAGAAAGTAGTTGCATGCAGTATTTGGGTTTTAAATATATATTTATTTTTTTTCATGTTGCAATGGATGCTTTACAACGTTATTAATTATATTGTGTCTTATTTGGACGTTAATTACTCATTTTTTTTCTTTTTCTCTATCTGGAGTCTCCATTAGAACCCCGATTATATTCAGATCACACGCTATAAGACTAATTCGAAATGGTGCTCTCAACAGAATTTCCTTCGTACATCTAGGGTCCGAACCTAAAATCGTGGACTAAAAATGAAGCAATTCAATCCCCGACTAACACATGTTGGTAATCTCACTCATTGTCATCCCCTTTGTCTTGATGCCAAATAACTAACAAGAATTCTGAATTTTAATGAATTTTATAATATAGTAGTTTAAAGTCTAAGGTATAGTAAATGATATTAATTAATATTGTTTCGTTATTTATTTTAATTGATTATTATGAGGTTAGTTATATCATTAACATTAGAAATTAGATTACCTAGCCTACTAAAACTGAATGAAGGAAAATCTCTTTGACTACCTATGTCTATAATATATAGAGAGAGAATTTTTCAGTGTTTGAACTATAGAATAATTAAAAGCTTTTGGGAAAAGGAAAAAGAAATTACTATAAAAATGACACTAATTAATACCTTTTGTATTTTATAGTTAGAATTCAGCTGGGAGTCGTTCGTCGTGAGGTATAAGGTAGATTAATTGCCCTATCATTTATACTTTAGTGATGGAATAAATTATTGCATACACATAATGGAATACCTTATTTCAAGATAACTTCCTCCGAAATAACTAATTTTGAGATAACTTGTTCCAACCAAACAAAGGATAGTTCAAAAATGTATTTGTGACATTGACCATTTTGTAACCTTTAATTGGACTTGGCCCAACAATTTAAACATCACAACATTGTAACCTTTACAATTGGGCCCAAAATAAATTTCTTTTATTTTCTTTGTTTGTTGTTTTGTTTCTCATTGATTACTAACGGCCCATTTGGGTTTGAAATGTTTAAAAAAGAAAAAGTGAAGTTTTTATTATGTTTTCTGAAAATCAAACAACATAAAACAATTTAAATGTAGACATTGATGACACATATTAATAATAATGGAGGAAAAAACTTACAAAAAACTTACCAGCACCGGGTGTAGTATAAAGATCTCCAAAAATTCAATTTCTAAAATTAATCATCATGCAAAATTATATTAAAAGGATCATGCCTTTTAATTAAACTCATATTATAATCCTCCTCCAAAGTCATAAATCATAAGTATGTGTTAACTACTCTATTATTTCTTCAAATGTTGGTTACCTATCACGCTCATCAAGTACTTTTACAAATATAAATATGAAATAATTAAGACGTGAGGTCCCCAAATACTATAATTTCTCCGTCTAGTTTTACTTATCCAGTATCGATTTGATTCCCTTCTTAAGAAGCATCAAATAAAATGATAATTTTATTATATCACTATTTGAATATATAAAAATAAATTGTATTTTAATTTTTTCTAAACTGAAGCAAAAGTTTACAGAAATAGTAAATACTATTTAAGAAATGTGAATGTATATCCAAAAAAAAAAAGAAAAAGAAACTTTGGTTAATCTTCTTCAGGATTGCTTTGCCACATGAAACTAAGTACTATCTAATTGTTTGTTTAGTCAAATAGACATATCCTCTCTCACATGCATTGTGTATATTCATGTTGGTAATCATCATTATTCCTTCTTTTTTAACTTTTTCATTTTATTTTTTATTTTTTTAATTTCTTTGCTTTTTTGTGTTCATCCCTTACTCAAGACTCTACTTCACATGAATATTGCATTCCCCCCCTTTTTTAGGGTTCTTTTCTTAATTGTCTTTTTATTCAGAGTTGTTGTCTGTCTTGTTGTTTACTTAGACAAATGTTGTTTTCCAAAGAGGGAGTTTTGTTTCAAGTGTCAGTAATCAAACTTTTAATTATGACATCAAAGACTTTAACTTTGACCAATAAAATGACCATTAACACCCTAAATACATGCTCAAATCTCAATAACATGTTCACCTAGACCTAGTTCTAGTTTAGTCACATATACTTATATACATATATATATGTACTTTTTTTGTTATATATAATAAGGAATTGTTTATATAGAAGTGGTGTGTTATTACTCAAAAGTAGCACAAACACAAGCATACTATATAGTTTAGGGAAAATGTCCACAATTATCAAATGTACTACAAATTCAAATGAGTCAAATCATTTTATAAAACACCAAAATTCATGGTCCCTACACCTTACTATACCTAAAAGTGTTACCATTTTGTTTGAACTTATAACCTCAATAAATATAATGGTCCAAACAGAAACAACCCATCATCACATACCAAATGCCCACATATCATGTCTCCTGGCCCAATAGTTTAAAATCCAATTTGAGTTTAGTTTTTATGTGAGGAAAATTGTTTTTCGCGCTCTCTAAGAGTCTGTTTGGTCAAGCAGCTAAAATCGTGTCATCTAGAGTATTTAAGTAGTTCCCTTCAAAAGGTTATGTTAGTGGCCACGAAGAAGTCATAATTCAAATCGTAGAACCACAGGTTTGAATCATCTATTGGGCCTTCATACATATATTAGTATTAGAAAAATAAAAAATTTAGACGAAAGAATCTGTCAAGAGAGTCACACAAATTTTTCAATAAAAGAAAAAAGAGTTAATTTTTCTTGAACTTTGTTCTTCTCAATGAAAAATTCTTCATAAAATGATCATAATTTATAAAGAACTTGTCGGTAATAAATATTTATTATTATAGAAATAAACTTTAACCATTTTGGGTTTCCAAAAGATGGAATTAGTGACAACATCTATATGAATTATTTGGGTGACTTCATTATTATCATATCACTTCAAATGTACACGTAAATTAATTGTGATGTAATACACGTATCAATATTATCTCCCTTAATCTTGTGGAAGTAGCTAGGAATATAATGATCATGTATATTTACTGAGATACACCATGACGAAATAATACATAAAATATAAATACTATAGTTTTCAACAAGCTTTTTCAAGTACAAATAATTATGACATGCCCATTACGTCATTTTTCACGTTAAGACTTAGGAGACGTTTGGTATGAAATATAAAGTATAATAATTTTGAGATAAAATACAGAATTATTTTATCTTGTATTTGATTGGAGGCATTAGATAGTCGTTAAATTAATTATTCAATCATTCATTCATTGAGATAAAATTTCAAAATTATTTATTTCAAAATAATAATCTTGATATAACTTGTTTCCAATCAAACAACCCGCGAGGAAATATCCTCCTTTTAATTGGCAAACTAAAAGTAAAAAAATAAAATAAAAAGATGATAGGAGACTTTGTAAAAATATCTAGAGAAGAGGGAGGTGCACATGAATTATCAGTCAGTAGTCTCTTCCAAGAGATCTTAAAAAAATGTTTTACATGCTAGAAGATATTTTCATGCAAAATATTTTATTTTAGGAAAAGTTACTTTTGTGTTTGATTTCCTAAAACTCTATTTTAAGAAAAATATTTTGCATTATCAAAATCACTTATTAGATGAAAGTCGTTAATTTTCCTTTACAACATTCTAAATTCGTTAATCAATATTGTATTTTTTTTCATGTCTTTAAGAAAATATTAACTAAAAGAGTGATTTGATTTTATCTTATTTGATCTCAATTTAATTTCACTATTTTTTTCATCATATAAATCTCTTTACACCTTTATTGATTACGGTTAAAAATAAAAATGAATAATTAATTTTAGATCAACTATTGTTACTAAGTATGATTATTAGAATTATCCGAAGGGAGTATACTACTTGTATTAATTAGTCAATGTGTTTGATAAATTGAGAGAATAAGTAAATAATAGTAAATATGAATAAATTTTAAAATTTATTTATAACATATTGGACATAAAATTAAAAATTTATTTTTAATATTAACAGTCAAATTCAAAATTTTAAAATAGAATTAATTAAGAGTGTAATTTAACAGGAGCCTTTAAGTTGAAACGGGGGGAGGAATGAGGACTTTAGTCACTAAAAATGTAATGTTAATCGATTTTAACTTTTGTTAGTGAGCTAAACGATTCTTTAATCATTCAGATTTCCACGCTAATTCCTTTGTGATATAACATTCTTTTTTTCCTCCTACTTTATAGGAGTAATTCCTTTTTTTTCCTCTACTTAATTATTTTATAATAGTCGTGGTTCGTGTGAAAATGATATTATAAATATTACATTATTATAATAAAAATTAAAAATTTTAAATAATTTTTTTATTATTATTATGATACTTGATTTTTTATATGTATTCGATATTTATATTAAAGAAAGAATATCGTATCAAAAATATATTATTATGTCAATACATTTAAAAATTACAAAAAAAAAAAAAAAAAGGAAGCGGCGAGAAATTGTGTTTGGTTTATAAATTGGGACCCACCGTACTTCCAAAAAAGATTCCGTTTACTATCCGCACAAAAGGTGTATAACAGGCTAAACGCCAATTATCGCCGTTAATGATGCTTCCGTCATCGTTTAAATTTCTGTTGATTTCCTCATTTACCCTTTGTAAAATCATTTAATTGCTCTTCCTTGCCACTCTACCGTATCAGTTTGTTTGGCCAACGCCGTTTTGTTCGGCTTGGCTCGACTCAACAAGCCATTGAGCTATTTTCTCTCCTTTGTTTTTTTTTTTTGTGTGTTTACACTTTGGCCCCAATAGTTTTATATAATTGCATTTGAAGGGAAAATGTAGTAAATGAGGTTTTAATTTATTCATTGGAAATTGTAAGGAAAATTGGAGTAAATGAGACAAGGAAAGAAGAATGCAAGTTGGGATTTTTATATGACAAGAGGTGAATTGAGAGTTAGTTGTAGGGTATAATGTTGACTGATTTTTTAAAGGCATTTAATGGGGCTTGTACCTTTGGGGTATGAATTAAGTTTTATACTTGGTGAAATTTTAATTTTAAAAAATAAAAGGTATATGCATCAACTACAAAAAGAATTATGAATTTAATAGACGATAAAAGTTTTAAATTTTTTTAAAAAAATATTTTTTTGATGGTGAGTAAAACAGGAAAAGAATGACTCCACGAAAAATGAACATTATTCTGATATTATATAAAGTGAAGAAAATTTTAGTAGATTTTTGATTGATTAGCTCAATTTTTAATTTGTTGGTGAGATTTGATTTTCACATTGTAGATTTTTTTCTAACTTTTCTTTTTCCTATTCCTAGCTAAGTATTAAAAATAAATAAAAAGAATATAAGGTAGCAATTAAGACGGGTAAAATTTATCTGCATCGAGTGTTTACATCAATATATATGCACACTATGTGTTTAAATTTATAGTTTGTTTTACTCAATCTTAATTAATTAACATGTATTAAAATATATATCAAAAAGTATCGAATAGATTTATATATATAAAAAATTTATATTATTTTTTTTTTAAAAAAATGAAACATACAACTTTTCTGGCGGGTCTGGAAATGACTATAAGTCAAAAAATTATTAACACCCAAAGTTCTAACTCCAAAACATATTACTATGTTATTTCTATTGAAACTAAATTAGTTTTAGTATTTTGATTTTTGAAAAGTAAACTACAAGATATTTTTTGTCTCCTGCTATTCAAGTTCTCTTATTGAAAACTTAATTTTAGTTATTGATAGTTCGGTTTTTGAGTTAGTTTTCTTATTCATGTGATTTAAGTTTTGATTTTGCTTAACTTTGTTTAATTTTACGCTAGTATAAAATAGTTGACCCTATTCTCCTTATTTTGTAAAACGATATTAGCATTAAACGGGTTCAATTAAGTAGTTCAAACAGTCATAAATGTATAAAGTCAAGGTAAATCCACAATATTATCATAACAATTCTTGAAATCCATCAAGACAATGATCAAGGTAGAAAATATATATGAAATCATCTAATATCATGTAATTGCACAATAATGCTAAATAGATCCTGACAGAGTATATAAGAATAATGCTAAATACAGTCTATCAGTAATGTTTGTATTAATAATGTTGATATTAATAATATTTGGATTAATTATTTCTTATGCATTATTTGGTTTAATGTATTAAATATAATAATATGTATTGTATAAAAAAAATTATTTACAAATATGTCAATCACAATTATTGGAAAGGCTATAAAAAAATAATTTAAAGGACAATGAGATCTTTAACCATATGCTAATGCATTCATTAAAATGGTTGAGTATTTGAAGAATTGCATCACAATGCAACTGTTACATTGCCTTATAGATTAGTAATTGTTTGTTGGTTAGTTACATAACATAATTTGTTTGTTAGTTTATGCAAAGTGTACTTAGTTGGATAGGTTAATTGTAGTGTTTAGTTAGTCGATAATTTTGTATAAATAGATCAACATACAGTTTTAAATTCTCTACGCATTTCCATGGCGGATATTCATGAATTCTGAATTTCTTCTATTACTATTCCCTCCGTTCAGAATTGTTTGTCATGTTTCGCTTATCGAAAGTCAATTTGATTAAATTTCAAAGGAAATTAGATCACATTAATTCGATATTTTAAACAAAAAAAATAGATATTCTAAAACTATATGAAAAGTACTATAAATTACAATTTTTTGCATATTAATATAAAAACCATGACAAATAATACCGGACGGAGGAAGTAATATCTAAAAATTCATAATACTAGTAATACGCATCTTAATATACAATAAGTGTATATTTAATTTAAGGGGAACTTTCCCATATAGCTACTCCAAAGTAGCTCAATATGTTTCATAGTTATAGCTTGCTAATTACTATTTGTAGTTGCATGCTATAGGGATGAGAGTGGCGAGCGAGATTGGGAGAGGGAGGAGAGAGGTGAGCGAGATAGGGCAGAGCGGAGACAGGCGAATTGTATATGTATATTTTTCAAATTGTGTGTGTATATCTGTCAAATAATTGTATATATGTAACTAATATACATATGTATTTGTCTATCCGGCAAGTGAGATTGGGAGAGGAAGGAGAGAGGCGAACGAGAGAGCGGCATATGTTTAGGTAATTGTGTGTGTATATATATATATAACTGATATACATATATGTATTAGTATATCTGGCGAGAGAGGGATGAGAGGGGCAAACAACATTAGGAGAGAGAAGAGAATGGCGAGCGAGAAATGCCAGAGAATAGAGATAGGCTAATTGTATTCGTATATATGTCATGTAATTGTGTATATATGTGTATAATTTGTACTTGTACATGTACAAAAGAGGACAAGTGGCGTAATTAAAACTAAAATTAAGTTGTGAGTCATATTTGATTCAAATTATAGCTATATTAGCTAATTAACTAGTATATGTTTGTTTTTCACATAATTGTCTCCTAATTTAATCGTAGATAGCATGAAAAAATATATCAAACGAGATATTTTTAACACATAGAGTTAATATATGCATTTCCTTTGCTAATTATACACTCTACCATACAATCCTAACTACCTTTTAACTTATCAACCAAATAGGGAGGAAAATAGCCACAGTTTGAATTTTGCTTCACCACTCCAACAGCTATACTCCAAATAAAATGTGATGTTGATGAAATGAAAGACAATGCATATGATCAATAAATATACATACACTCTTCCTCTGTTAGATAATTGGGATCACTAAAAGATTAGCAAGGTCCATATTCAAATGTTGGGCAAAATCAACTCTAAGTTCTTTAGAATTCTCTATATAGTTTTGATATTTGTTAATAAGACACCTAAATAGAAGGTTGAGTAAGTAAATGAATAGTTCTTTAAATTCTTCTATTTTAGTTTTGATATTTATTAATAAGACATTTAAATAAAAGGTTGAGTAAGTAAATATAAATATCCATTTTATTCATAAAGAAAAAAAACAAAACAAATAATATGGACATGAATAATGAGGAGTTGTGGGGTGCAAAGGCAGTGGGGAAACATAGCCAAATCCCATCATATCATGTGATCTTTCAGTACATAATATAAAATTCCTCGATTATTGAGCTTTGAACTTAGAATTTCCATTGGAATTATAATTATAATTATAATTTCCCCACCACCCTCTAAACTCTCCCTTTTTTTGACTTCTATTTTCACTTTAGTTTAATTAAATGAATAAAGCATAATGTATTCATTAAAAATAGCGTACTGTGTCCTCTGCTATTCTAATGTTGTTAAAGGTGTTGTTAGTATGCACCAAAATGAGAGGTTTTAGGGTAAAAGGTGTGACCTAGCTACTACTGCAGCCTAAAGTGTTTATGTTAGGGAAACATTGAACTAAAACATTATATTTTGCTTTGTCCCACACAATTGACTAATGAACAAGAGACAACTTATGTATGTTTTATGTCATTCACACATATTCTTTTGTGTAACATGCATGTTTTTTTTCCTTCAAATTCTAGTAATGCCTTCACATTGATTTTGAAGTGGCTTCTAGCTTAGCTACCCTCTTTGAACTTTATGTTACCTCTCGAATAGTGGCAAAGCTCGAATTTTTAATAAAGAATTTAAAATCTAAAGAAGTAAATAGAAGAATGAGGGTTTGATATTTTATATATATATAAGAAAAAAAATTAGTCATGTATAAATAGTAATATTTCTGTTGAAGGGGGTTTAGATGAACCCCTGAAAGTATGTTGGTTTCACCCTTGCTCTGGATCGTTTGCTTGATGGATATAAAATAAGTTATTTATATATTAATTTCTACATAATTTATATTACTTTCGATAGATAGATAGAAAAAAATATTTATGTGTAGAATTACTACAATTCTCGATGGACATAAATTTAGAAATATATATAATTAATTCATATATAAATTATAAAGGAATCTATTTATTATTTTATATAAAAGATATATTTAATCCTTTCAAAAACTATAGTACATGCATAAATTAAAGCTGCCTTTTATACCTAATGACCCTTCTTTTTTTCTCTAATACATAGTGCATCTGCATCCTACCAAGTGTCCCCTTTATATCTACATAGTGTTTTGCGCCATAATCTTAACGGTTAAACATTAAAGTGATTTTTATTTTTTAGGAATAGAAAAAAAAAGTTTAAAACATTTCTTTTAATTTGCTATGTATCTTTGCAATTCATATTAGAGCTCTGATTAAATTTAGATTGCACATTATAGGATCTATTAAAGATGACGCTCTCAATATGATTTATTTCATTTTCAAGGCTCAAACTCAAGACCTTTGATTAAAGTTGAAATAATCTTACCATTACATCACAATTCATGTTGGTCATTTATTTTAATTTTTATCCATAAAAAAATATATTTTAGATATTTATATAATTAAAAAAAATTAAAAAATAAGCTACCTTTTTAACGAAAGAGATATATTATGTCTAAATCAAAAATATATTTGTAACTTTTTTCCATGAATTTATGCCATAAAGTGGGCAGTTGTTTCAAAAATATTTCCGTTTATTAGGGGGGAGAAAATCAATCCTTTTTTTTTTGGGTTTTTATTTATTCAAAGATCAGTACAACCTCATTGTGTCAATTACCAAAATCCAATAAACTTTTTCTTTTGCTTGTCAAATCATGAGGGTAATCTATCCTAAAAAATGTGATTTTTTTAAAAGATTTTACTAATTAAAAAAATAACTTAAAAAATTATCAATCAAACAACTATAAAAGACTTGAAATTTATTTTGGACAAAAAATATTTCACCATATTTTCCTTTCAAACTCCTTAGCATATAATGAGTTCTTTATATTTTTTATTAAAGTCAAAACATAGGAGATGACAATTGAATATTATATGGTACTATATATCTGTCATTTACAGGTGAAAAGACTGAATCCACTTTTTACCCTCTAGTAACTATTTGCCAAGTGAAGTTCTCACTGTAGAACAACCCCAAAATATCTAAAACAAACTTCAATAATTCTTTTTAATTACCAAAAAAAAACAAAACAAATAGAAACACAAATCAAGTACTTAATATAATCAATTAAAATCAAGATATAAAAAGTAAAAACAAGCAGAAATTTCTACTAGGTATAATATATTCTCCTTTAATAGATCTTACACGATTTTCATTAGAATTGAACATGAATTATGAAATACTCCCTCCGTCCGGAATTGTTTGTCATGTTACGCTTATCGAAAGTTAATTTGACTAATTTTTAAAGGTAAATTAGATCGCATTAATTCAATATTTTAAATAAAAAAAATACATATTCTAAAACTATATAGAAAGTAATATAAATTACGATTTTTTGCATATTAATATGATGAAAAAATACATCTTAAAATGTTAATCAAAATTTTTATAGTTTGACTCTCTAAAAATAAAAATCATGACAAACAATACCGAATAAAAGGAATACCAAATATTATATTTTTAGGAAAAATGTAATACGCCTAAAACAAATCATGACTAGCATTCAAAAGACAATGTATTATCTCGATGTATTAATTTTAATATAGCCAACAAACCATATGTTTACTCTGTACTAATCTTATCTCTTAATTAAACATATTTTGACTAAATATTTTGATAGAGACCAATAGTCTTGTCTCATTTTTATTTTTTTAATTCATGAGGGAGACACAAGACCTATTTTTTATTAATTAATTCATTGTTGTAGGAATAATTGAAACTTTATATCTTTGGGAAGGAGCAGTGTGCTAACGACATACTTGGCAGGGATTTTAACTGAAATTTTTATTCGTAGAATTTGCAGAGAATTTACTATTTTTTATTAATTACTTGACCTAGAACTTGTGAATATTCCTCAAATTGTCTACATTCATCTAAGTTTTATAAGTTTTATCTTCTTCTTTTTCTTTCATTTTTTTAAACTTCGGGGTACAATATAAAATTAAAAGTATCTTGTCTAAGTAATTTCTTTTCTTATTTTTTACTCTTATCAATGCTTAAATCAAACTGTATCTATTAATTATAATTAAATAACTTATCAAGGTAAAAATATATCATTATATCTTTGATAGTTCTCCTCTGAAAAATAAATCGATAATTATTATTTCTAATGATTCATAAAATTAGAATTCTAAAAATATCAAATTGTTATGCTGATCTAATTAATCTGTGGTCCTAAATTAATTTACGATATTAGATAATCCTTTTTCTATATATAGTTTTTATCACATCATTATTTGTGTTTCACCAAAATGTCAACACTCCTTTTTGCAAATTATCTGTTTAATTTTGTTGCAAGCTAAACAAATCGATATCTACGATACAATGTATTTATAATAATATCAAATGTTCACCTCATTATGTAGGCAAAAAGAAACACGTTAATAATTATAAAAACTTGAAAAAAAGGGAAATTTATTTAAAATAAATAAGGCGTGTCGAATCTAAAAAAAATTAAAAAAAAATTGTTTGATCCATTGAGGAGTGTTATTTTATTTTATTTTTAATTCTGAACTAGTAAATAAAAAATAAACGAAAGGAATATTATGTTAAAAGTGTGAAAAGCAAAAAGTAGAGTTAGTAACAAAAGTCTACTTTTATACCAACTGGTCAAATCATATAACAAGGAGCCTTTTTTCCAGAAGAAAACTGAAAGTATGTCTGATATCTCAAGATATACATTTATGTTACTGTACAAATCTTATTGAGAAGACTAACATAGGTTCCTTTATTCAATTACAGTAAATCGATGTGAATTATGATGAGATGATTCTAATTACGAATCTCAACTTTTTGAGGTAAATCATCTACAAATCAAATTCAGTTGTATTTCAATGTGTATCATAAAAAAAAATTATAATTCTAATAGTGATACATAAAGAACCTCAAATCTATACTTTAATTTTTTTTATTTTACAGTATTTAATGCTAAATATAATTTTAAACTAAAAACAGTATATTTTCTTTCGAGGGAAGTACTGAAAGCATTCATATATAATTAACTCCAACTCACTGCACAAAATTTTACATTAAAAAAATATTTTTCTCTCTTCTTTATTATATTATTATTTTTTTATTTTATTTATATTTTCTTATTTCATAAAATAAATTCTTTCTGAAACATTCACCATATATAATTCATATTATTTTCTTTCATAATTGTTTAATATAAAATTATTGTGTAGCATAATTTTTAAACAATTTAAATCATTAACAAATATTATACATTATACGTAATAATGGATATTACAAATAAAATGAAGTCATTAATGAAATACAATTAAATAAACATTACATAATGGAAACAATTATCTTAAATTCTACATAAATATTCAACTTTCAAGATCATTATGATGCTCTCATAAATACTCTATTAATGCATTACGTAGTTCAAAATGATACATAGAGGTTGAAATTCAAGAAAAAAATAAAATTATATTAATGAATGTGGATGGTATTGGTGATCAAAATGTTCTTGAATTTGTTCGACAAGAGCAAGTTACTAAGTTATTATTGTAATTTTTTAAAATTATTATGTTTTATTGTATTTTTAAAATTACAATTGTATTTTATATTTCAATGTTGATGTATGTCAATTACTACTTTGTTGAATGTTTATTATATTCTTATTGTTTAATACATTGTATATTTGTTTGAAAATTTATATTTTTGCATTTTTAATTTTTGTGAAGCGTAATTGTAGTTTATATAATTTATAGTAGGATTGACATAATTTTTTTAAAAAAAGCCATATATAGAAAAATTAATTTTTTAAAAAGCAAATTTTATATCTAAAATTAATATTACAAAAATATTACATAAAAAATAATTAAATATACAAGAGATTTGATTAAAACATACAATTTATATAATGCTTAATTAAAATTTTGTAGAATCAAAAAGTGATTTGGTGTGATGAATAGTGTTACACCAAATTTGGAGTAACACTATTCACATACCAAATTTGAAAATTGGTGTAGATTGGAGCTCAAAACACCAAATTTTATACCAAGTATAGAATTCGGTGTTGGGTTGGAGATGGTCTTAAAGCACTTATTGAACTTAAATAATACACCCTCAATTTCGCAACAAGAGTTAAACATACTCGTAAATTTTTACCGAGTTTAGAAGCTTTTTCAACACTTCTTTTGACGTTTTATTAAGATTTTCATACTCTTACAAAAGTTTGAGACCACTTGTTATGTCATGTTTTATATCGCAGGTGTATCTAAGTTCAATAAGTTGAGTAAATAAATATTTTTAAGGAGATTAATAATTTGAAGAAAAAAACTAATAATTTACGTTAAATTTAAAAGATGAAGAAAGTGTTGGGTCTTTTAGAAATGGGTTTGGATTAATTTGTATGAAAGTGCATGAAGTTAAATTTAATTAATTAAATTTGGACCAATAGAAATACTGTCAAATGTTTAATTTAAAATTTTGTGCCACATCAGTTTCTTTTAAAATAAGGGGTAATTTTAGCTTAAATTTAACCTTAAAGGCATTTTTTATCCAAATAGATGAATGAAAAGACATTTTTGATTTAATAGGTGAAAGAAGAATATTTTTAAACGATTTTCAATACGTTAAAAATATTTTTGACTCTTTTCCCTGTAAATAAAGGATGGGAGTGGTTTTCAAACTAAAAACTCTCAGTCTTTAAATCAGCTTTTCTTTTACAGTTCACTTATTCAATATTATTGAAGACAACTCAGATGAATTATCTCTATAGGACAAGTCAATTCAATCTTTTTTTCTCTTAATGTTGAAAGAAGAAAATGTGGTTGCTAACTATTTGTGCTTTTGCTTTTTCCCCTATTATATTATTGTGTATGTAGTTTAGTTAGATGGGGTACAGTGGATCAGCAAAATAAAGGTTGATCACAAGTCAACAAAGGTGGAAGTTAATTAATGGCAAAGTTAACTATTTAATCATGTGATCATTTTATAGAGTAACTTATTTAACTTAATAATAGATTGGAGTATCTGAATTTCATTTATATATTGAACCAACTATAACAAAATGAGAAAAAAAAATTCAGGTTATTGAGAAAGTTTTTAAAAAGATTTATAATTATTTTAATTTTAAAAAATCTCAACGGACCAAAAAGATCTCATTTTGTTGTACAAAACATGGACACGAGAGTGCATAATAAGAACAAGAATAATGGCAACCCAAACCTCCTCATGTGATCATTCTGAACTAAATAAATTTTTTAAAAATAAAATATAAAAAAAATATATATATATATATATATCTTGATTTTCGTGCTTTGAGATCAGAATTTCCACCCTTGGAATCGTAATACTAGTATCTTTTTTTGACTTTCTTCACCCCTCGATTATAATAATAGCAATTTTTAGAAGATTTAATATTCTTTTCAATTCATTTTTAATTGTCGTAGTTTTTTTTTAATTAAATATTACTATTTTTGTTTATATTTAATTGTTATAATTTTATTTTTTAGAGTCAAATAATAAGTATTTTTATTAACATTTTACGATATAATCATATTAATATGTAATAAAATATAATTTATAGTACTTTTCGTATAATTTTTAACTATTTATTTATTTTATTTAAAATATTAAAATAATATAATCTAACTTCACCGCAAACAATAAGTCTATTTGACTTTTAAAAACATAATGTGACAATTAAAATTGAACAGAAGAAGTAATAACTTTAACTAATATTTTGTAATGCATTTTTCATCATACAAAAGTTACGATCTTTATTATTTTTCGTATAGTTTTTAAATCTCTAAATCTTTTATTATATATATATTCAATTAATATAACTTAATTTTAAAAAATTAAAAAAATTTAACATTATAATTAAAAGTGGACTGGACGGATAAATTATAATATTGTGTATACTGACTGCTAAAATACAGTAGCCTAACTAATTGACCAAAGAATATGGTAGTGTGCCTGCCACAAAAAAGAGAGGCTAGAAGAAAGTATACGTGATCTACTACTGTACGCAAAGTGCATGTATATAGTTAATTAAATACTATAATATAAATTTAATTTGAAATATTCATATTATTTCACGTAATTTAGAATTACTTTATTCCAGTTGCAATTAGATATAAAAAACTGTTGTGTTAGGGAACAATATTAGAAAATACATTTTTCATACTTCATCAAACGCACGTTATATCATAAAATTTTACTTTATAATTTTTGCTTGTTATCTAAATTATTAATAATACCTTGTTATTCTGATCCTATCATATAATATATGTTGTGTTAGTAAACAATATTGGAAAACTCATTTTTGATATCTCCGAGACATAAGTAAAATAATTAAGTCTTAAAGACAACTAATAATTCAAACTTCACATGTTTTTTCGAATTTGTAGAAGTACTAATTTTGAAACTTTAATCTTATTTTAGTTTTGAAAGTAAAAGTATTTTATTTATTAATCAAATTAAAGTATCCTTACATTAGGACTTTTATACTGCCTTCACACTAGCTACACTTAACAATTTTTTGTTGGGTGCCAGGTTTCTGTAGCTTAAATAAAAAAAAATTTGACTTAATATTTAATTTGTAGTAATTTATATCTGACAGACCTTATTATAAAATTAATTCATCGTATAGACTACTATAGAGTGTGGTGGAATAATATCGTTGGGAATGAGCAGTGTTTCTCTCGGCTAACGATACACTGCAATTTTATATTTTTTTACTGAAAATTTTTCATATATAATTTGCACATAATTCTATTATATTTTAATTCATTATTTGACCTAGAACTTACAAATATTCCTCATACTGTCTACCTGGCCTCTAATTTTATTTTCTTTATTTTTCTCTTGCTACTTTTCGACTTTATCTCTTTTTTCTAAGTTTCATTTGATACACTCGTAAAATTTTGATTTTGACACACTCTTTGAAAAGTATTTATATCACTTGTTAAAGTTAATTATTAAATAAAAATTATTATAAAACCATGATAAATGTAATTACGTACTTTCGTTTTATCCTTATTGGATTTTTATAAAATATAAATAAGTTGGTAAAAGTTTTCAAAAAAAAATCTTAATTAATTTGGTAAATTATAGTAACTTTGTTAAATAATTTATTAAAGAGCACGTAAAAGATTAAATACAAACAACTATATAAAACGGTCTTAATATGAGAAGTTTATACATTATCTTTTAAATATAGTCAATTTAATATTTTTAAAGTACATTAAAAATAAAATACTTATTAATAAATAATAAAATTAATATAAAATTACAAATTATTTCTTGATCTTTTAAATCCAATCGATAATTGTGTTTTTAGTTAAAATACGTAGTATATATTTACTCCCTCTCCCTTCCTCTTTGTCTCATTTTATAAACGTATATATTTAAATCATTTCAAAAATAATTTTATTTTACTATAATTAAAATTATTTTACTTTCATTTTTTGATTAAATAATTTGAAATCTCATAAATATCTAAGAATTATTTTAAATAACAATATTTTTGTAGTACTATATAAAATAAAATGGACTTATTTTGTCATATTAATTGGCTAGTAACGTGAATTTGGGCATCAAAGGACAGTTTGGTTTTGTATACTATCAATAAATATATTTCATTTAAATCCAACTTCATATATTATATATATTAGAAGACTCACGTACGTAGTCACGTTTTCATGTTTTATGATTATTATTTTGGACCCCCAATTGACACCCCACCCACCCTATATATTTTGTTCAAGTCTCTCATATATCTCCTATATTCTCTCCCTTTGTCACTACTTTTTGCCTCATTTCTCTTCACCATTTTTGTTTGCATCTCCATATCTTCTTGCATTCTTATTATTATTATCCTAAAATAATTAATATGCTCGTTCCTTGTATTTTCTTTTTAAAAAAAGTATTAGTCATTGAGTCCCAACAACGACTAAGAGCCTATTTTGTTAGGATTAAGAATAATATGGTACGATACGGTGTTTGAAATTTTGATGTAGGAGTATATATGAGCCACTTTTATAACGAGGGGTATATCAGCTCTAAATGACAAAGTTGAGGGGTATATCAGACCCTTTTCCCTTAAAATATTATATTATTACTATAACAATTGAGTTCAGTATGATTCAATTTTGGTGTTCGATGAAATGGTAAGTCGGTAACTATAATTTGCTTAAATTCAACTAATATATACTCGTATAATAGAGAATTACGACTTCGACAACTAAATATATGTCTCAATTGTATCATGGTAATACATTACACATTTAAAAATACATATGCAAAATAAAGTACAAACAAATCTTTTGTTAATCAATTACAATTAAATACATTTCAATCTAAATAGAGTAATCAAAGTTCTAACTTCTAAATATTTAGATTTATGCTAATACTATATATTGCATATTTGTCAGTATTTTAGTAATGCGTGTGTATATATATATATATACACATATATACACTCCATATGTTATTTATGTAAGTTGTAATTATATACTCCAGTATATTATTCGGTATGTTATTTCTAAGTATCAAATCCCATAAAAAAAAGTTATACTATATATCATACCAATACTATAATACCAAGACGACGACATAATTTTATTTGAAATGATATATATGGTGATTCCGTATATACCATGCGCACCCCTACTATTTAATATTACTGCACAAAACTGTTTATTTTCAGAAATACAATTTAAATAACTTTTCTCAAAAATGTTTTTGAAGAAAAAAGGCAATTTGTATTTCGCTAATTTATATGAAAAGTGTTTTTGATGAGTAAAATGTGTTTGACTAATCTTTTTTAAAAAATGTTATTGAAAATCAAATTACGAAAAATGACAAGTATCAATAAACTTTTAATATTAAGATTATTTTCTAGAGAAATAATTTTTAAATATCAACTATAAAAAATAATTTAATATTTAACTTTATTAAATTAAAATGTGCATATATAAATTTTCAATCAATATTATACCTTCTAATGAGAGGACTAAAATCTTTAATTGTTTTTTCTCCTTTTTCTAATTTTACAAAAATATTTTTGTTACCTTTTTTCTAATTTTGTAAAATAATAGAAAATAATAAATACTAATTTATAAATGTGGATTAAGATAAAAAAATTATTATATAAAAGTAAAAAAACATAGTTTCAGGATGAAACTTAACTAAACTTATGATAAGTTAGTTAATAACAAATATATTGATAAATATATATATATA
>NC_028637.1:89350603-89363337 GCF_001406875.1 Solanum pennellii
TATATATATATATATATGGAAAATGGTATATTAGCCTTGAATTTTATTTTTTTTTATTTCTGATTTTTTAAAAAAGATGAAATTTTTAGTCTCTTTTAACCATAAAAAAGCTTCTACTCTATTAAAAAAAAAGTTTATTGATTTGTCAAACACTTAATTTTTTAAACAAAATATTTTTTTCAGGTTAATTTTAATTGCTACAGTCTCATACTCCCATTAGTTTTAGCCAAACAAAAACATTTAGCCAAATAACAAATTTTAACCGTGTATTTCTTTTAAGATGTAATGATGATTTATTTAATTGTATATTTTTTCTTTTTTTGGGCTAGATCTTTATTTAAAAAAATAGGTGAACCTTCACATATTTTTCCAAATAATATATAAATAAAGTAATCCACCGTAATTACTTCATATATATACAAAATAATTTATTCCATCATTTTAAAATACATAATGAGGTAAATAATTTCAGAAGAATTAATCAATATTAGTAATCAAATATAAAATAAAATAATTTTATATTTTATCTCAAAATTTCAATCCCTTACACCTCGTTCCCCGTACCAAATGACCCCTTAAGAGCCATTTGATAGTTGATTAAAATTATGCAAGGATTACTAATACATAAATTATTATGAGTAATTCAATATTTTATTTTATGCTGATATTAATTATGTAGGAATTAATTATTCATATATTATTATTCAATAATCATAATTTCCTCTTTAACTTATACATATATTAGGAGTAAATTCCTTAGCCTCTCATATTTGGGTATTTTCTATATAATACTACTTTTGTTTTTTTTACCATAATATCACCAATTATTCCTATATTTTCTCAAAAATACTCCTCTTAAATAGATGTCATGCCATATTATTATTATATTTTTAAAGATATATGTTAATTTTTAAAAATATTAATAAATAAATAATAAATATTAGTTAATTTTAATTCAAAATTTGATTTCTTCTTATACAATTTAAGATTGAGTTAAATGCTTCATTGAATATACCTAAAAGAAATTACTTATAGATACATCAAACAACCTTTTATTATATTGTTAAATTAAAAAGACTTTTTATTAAAAAAATAAAATAATGTGACATGGAATCTCATTAGGAGTTTTGGGGAAAATATGAATAGTTGGGGTGATATTGTGATCATAAAAGAAATAAAAATGATATCATAGGGCAAAGCTCCACACATGAGAGACTACCTAAGATCTTTACTCCATGTACTAGTCATACAAGTTTTTAAATTATAAATCAAAATTATGTTACGAATTTTCACATGTAGAGTGATGGAAATTTGGTTTTCTTATATGAATTTAGATAAATCTTTTCTCACGAGCTAACTTTTGAGGTTGAGTTAGGATCATATGTTATATCTTTATATGATATTGACTTTATACACAAATAACTTATTTTCTATTAACCTACCGAATATTATATAATTCATACCAAATTAATATTATAAGAATAACTTATTTCTTATCCATCAACCAAACAATCCATGGTGTATATCAAATAAAAAGTATCAAGTGCGGTGGAATGTTGAATTATTAAGACTCTTTTTTGCATTTTTTTTATTTTTTTTTTAAAAAAACAATTCTCATTCGTTGGTTGATATTCATATTATATCCGAATAAAATTTGAATTCACATTGAAAAATTTTACTCTTTGAAAGGTGAAGAAGAAAAGTCTTGAACTCGACATAATTAAAAATAAAAATATTTTTATAACTCTACCACAATCGATTATCGAGATGAGAAAGAATGCAGGTCTTCTCATGAAACCCCACATTGCTTTATTAAACATGTAATCATTGTTACAATTGAATGATTGACATGGGTGGTATGTACTATGTACCCCTCTACTGATTTTATTGATACAAAAAGCACTTAAAATCTGCAACTTAATCTTAATTTATACACTTCCAACTGAAAAAGGTCACCTTAATAATAATAAACCAGCTTTTGTCTTCTTTCTTTCAAATTACTTGATCAACTTTAATGACTACTCGATCTTAACACAAGTCCAATCACTCTTTTTCTGCCAATTTATTTACTATACATCTTAAAGTACTAATCTTGATTAATCAACAAAATGAAACTGTTTATTCTTTTGGATTTTGCTCAATTTTCTTTTATTTTTGTATCTACAAAGATGGGGAAAAAAGGCAAAGATGGATCATAAGTCAATAAAGAAAAGTGAATTACTATATGTTAGTACTACATTTTTGTATGATATTTGATATTTTATTAAAGAAATATGTCCAAAGTGTCATTAAAGAAATCTAACATATTCATTCACGGGTGATTATAATTATATGACTCGAACAACTCTGAACTAGTAAAAAATTTAAAATTCCACAAAAAAATATATATTTTATAATATAAAATTACTCTCATTTTTAATGGTTACAAAGTTATAAAGCAACTCTCTTCTCACTTCGCAACCACAAATTATAAACATAATATCATAAAAAAATTATATATAAGGATTTTTGCCCTTTAGAAAATCATGGTGGATATTAATTTGATATATAATAGGGTAATGGATTACATAAATTATACAAAAAATAATGACATCATTTTTCCCCTTTATATGCCCACTCATATATAATCACCGCAACAAAAATAATTTTTAGCAGTAATAAATAGACACAATAACAGAGAATGCTAAAGTTTATATCGACATTAATTGAATGTTATTAGATTCAATGTCGTTGAAGGTTTTTGAAACATATTTTAAGAGTGTTAATTACCGCTATAAATACATATTTAATGTCAATTGTACTATTGCCGCTAAAAATTGCTTTTTGATGTAGTGTATACAGTTTAATATTTAACTTCTAATGTTAAAATACAAATATATTTTCCTAATTTATCCAACATTGAGTATTTTAAGTCACCTAACTGCTTTCATTTAGTCCACTATCATATATACACTTGTTAACATACTTTAGTACACTCAAGTAAATTCCAATCAATTATATATGACACTACAAGCCTTACAATATATTCAAGAATGAGACTGATTCAACCTTTTCTTGGTAGCTCAAGTTTTTGATACAAAAATGGGGTCTACATTTGGCCAAAAGAGGAACTGTTGAACAAGACATGTACCAAAGTTTTTTCATGTCAAATCTTTAATAAAAAAGTTGACACAAAAAAAAAAGTATAATTGGTGACTTTGTCCAATAGAGAAATTACTGGTTTACCTAAATCCACTACACATAATGCGTAAAGGACTGTCCATCACTTCCACATTAGATCTTTAAGGGTGTGAAAGTCATTGCCAATATCTTCAAGGAGGAAATAATGTCTAATCAAAATAATAGGTCCTCAAATGAAACACATTATTAGCGCTGTCAAAAAGGAAGTAGTAACTACATTGTCTAATGCCTAATTGTTAATTAGTTAGCTAGTTTTACCATAGTCAGTATAAGAATCAAAGTAGAATGAAATAGAGGAAGTATTAAAAAGAAATTTGTTAACATCATAGAATATTAACTCAATTAAACAATTACTACAAATCAAAAAAAATATTGAGCACAAGGAAATACGTGCCCCCTAATAATGGCACATATTAAATGACATTGGGTTGCGGTGGGTGGAGTGGATCGAACTGCTTCATCTTTAAATTGACATTTCGAGTTCGAGCCTGGATGTGCAGAAAATCTTATTGGGAGGGCTCTACATGCCGTATTAGTGCGTTTTTCGAATTTAATCGAGGTTCAATTGTAGATTTAAAACACTGAGTGCTGAGTGAGATAAAATCTATAAAATGACAAAATTAAAAGTCTATTTAGATTTCTTACTAATTTAATTATTTAATATACACCCAAACCCATATTAACGATCTTTAGTTTTGTGTATTCATTGTGTTTTTCTACTGTATCATTTTTTCCCCACAACTACTATATGGTATTTGTGACTTGTGGGAATGAATAAAATGATTTTAGAGATGATTGGACATGTATTAGGTGAGCTTTCCACTTTTGAGGGTTTTCAAATTGTAAAGTTGGACCGAAGTTTAATATCTTAGTTAATTGAGTTTGAAATTAAATTTTGACAGTTTTATTAGATCCCAAAGGTGATTTTTGATATGATTGGAAAGATGATTCATATTTCGAGGCATTCAAGAGTGATTCATGTCATTAGATGAGTTTTTAAATTTAAAGGAACTTAAGGTTGACCACATTCAATATTTGATACACAACTCTTAATCTTTGATTCACAATTTCAACAGATCCAAAATGTAATTTTGGTTATTCTACATATTTGATTTATTTTTACAGGACTCCCAATGGTTCATTTCGAAAATTTTGAAAATTCGGGCACCACTAGTTCAATTGGTGTTCTAGGGAGATGGATTTCTTCTTTGCATTCACGATTGTGAAGAGGGTGTAGAGGTTCGATCTCCGCTTGTGCTTGCCTAGTTCTTGTCACTTTAAAAGTCTATATCTTTAGAAATGTCGTATTTGTTAGAACATATTTTTTCATTCGCAACCAATTATCCTGAGTTCTTTTGTTCATATGTCTTTTTTGATAATTTAAAATTCAATGTTATTTTTGTTGATCATTTCACGAAATATACTTGTTTATTTATTCTAAAGTTCAAATCAAACGTTAAGAAAATTTTCATTAATTATATTCTTATGGTTCAAAACCAATTTCAATTGAGAATTAAAATGTTGTATACGATAGGGAAGGTGAATACATTGACCTTAAATTCACTATCTTGAACTTTGGGATCCAACATCTCATAATTCCTCCACAAACTCCCAAACTAGTTGGCTATGCCGAAAGAAAACATCATCACCATTGTGGATAGACCGCAATTCGCCTGCATAAAGCTATAATCGCTAGTAATCACCGGTCAATCATACGACGGTGAATTCGTTCCACTTTAACTCCTCTTCACCAAGCTTCTGCCCCTTTTAAACTTTGGTTCCTTACATTCCAATCAACAATTTACCTCATTAATAGGATTCCACCACCACTTCTAAATCTTAAATCTCTATTTCAGGGTTACCATTACCTCAGTCCCTCTTAAACTAAGAGTATTTAGTTGTCTTTTTTATCCCTGATTAAAGCCTTACACGTCAATCAAACTTGATCCCTAGTCCAATCCTTGTGTATACATGGATATTCCGCTGCCACAAATATTTATGCTTGCCTAGTCCTTGCAACTTTCAAAGTCTATATTTCTTAAAAATATAGTATTTGTTGAACACATTTTTTCATTCACAACCAACTATCCTCGGCTCTTTCTGTTGGGAAAACGCGGATAAACAAAAAAATGTATATTGTAAAAGTAAAGGAAATAAAATGGGAAAAATAATTACACCAAGAATTTTACGTGAAAACCATTCTAAATAAGGGAAAAATCACGGGCCAAGAGGAGCAACAGATATTACTATAGTAAGGAATTTTACACTGTGTAGTCACGAATACAATAGTCAAAGTGACTACTATACACTCAAAAGAAACAACACTCTTTTGGTTTCCATCTTACTAAAATATCACTCACACTCTATTTTTCTTCACAGACTATTTTTCTTGTATAGTCTATGGAATACCTCATTTTACTCTCAAAATGGTTTTCTCTCTAACTTGGTGTGTTCTACAAATGAGCAAGAATGCTCTATTTATGGAAAGATAAAACCATGCCTACGTCACTAATGACATAGGTAAATATAGCAAAGTCAAAAAAGGGATTGCAAATCTTATCAATTTTCCAATCACCAAATCATTTATTTTCAACTCTAATTACTATTCTTTTTTAACAATTGCTTGTAGAAATTGAATAGCAAAAGTTGACCAAAAAATGGGATGGATTCAACAAATCTCCCCCTCCAGTCCCATTCACTGGAAGGATGTATCTTCATCTTCTTTAGAGAGAGCTCATACCTACAAGTTCTTTGCATAATTCGAACTTGTCTTTCGGTATCGTCTTGGTCAGCATTCTGCAGGATTTTCACTTGTGTGGATCTTTTTGACGTGAAGTGATTCACTCTCCACTTCCTCACGAATCAATGATATCTGACGTCGATGTGTTTTGTTCTTGGATGGTACATGGAGTTCTTGCTCAAGTCTATTGCACTATGACTGTCACAATAGACAATATACTCCATCTGATTCAAACCAATCTCTTGAAGAAATCGCTTTAGCCATATCATCTCCTTGGCGGCTTCAATAGCCGCAATATACTCAGCTTCAGTTGTAGATAGTGCAACACACTTCTGCAACTTCGACTGCCATGATATAGCTTCCTCTGAAAAAGTAAACAAATATCTAGTGGTGGATTTTCTGTTATCAAGGTCACCTGCCAAATCAGCATCAGTATAGCCTTTCAAGATTGGATTTGATTCTCCAAAACACAAGCATTCATCTGAGCTTCCTCTAAGTCACCTGAGTATCCATTTCACAGCTTCCCAATTCTCTTTTCTCAGATTGTCGAGAATTTGCTGACAACACCAACTGCGTAAGCAATATCAGGTCTAGTGCATAGCGTTGCATACATTAGACTTTCAACGACGGAGGAATATGGAACTTTGGCCATGTTCTCTTTTTCCTCCCTAGTTGTAGGACACATCCTCTTGCTCAACTTCATATGACCAAAAAGAGGTGTACTAATAGGCTTAACATTCGTCATATTGAAGCGCTCCAGTACACGTTCAATGTACTTCTTCTGGGACAAATAAATCTTTCTTTTATCTCTTAGACGAGTAATTCTAATGCCCAAAATTTGTTGGCATAACCTAAGTCTTTCATAGAAAAAGACTTACACAACTCTTTCTTCAACTCGTCAATCTTGGAAGTATTCTTGCCCACAATCAACATATCATCTACATAAAGCAAGAATATGATATAATCGTTGTCAGAAATTTTTTGTACAAATACGCAATAATCTGAAGAAGTCTTCTTATAGCCTTGCTCCCCCATAACAGATTCAAACTTCTTGTACCACTGTCTAGGAGCTTGCTTTAAGCCATACAGATTCTTTCTGAGTTTGCACACAAAAATTTTTTTACCTTCGACTTTGAAGCCCTCAGGTTGTTCCATATAAATCTCTTCATCTAGGTCACCGTGAAGAAAAGTCGTCTTCATATCCATCTTCTCAATCTCTAAATTAAGACTAGCAGCCAAACCTAGAACTGTGCAAATCGAGGACATTTTTACAACAGGAGAAAATATTTTATCAAAGTGAATACCCTTTCTTTGACCAAATACCTTAACAACCAATCTAGCTTTGTACCTAGGCTTCAAGCTGTGTTCTTCAACTTTAGCTTTGAACACCCACTTGTTCTTCAAAGCTCTCATGCCCTTAAGCAATTTTACCAACTCATAAGTGTGGTTCTCATGCAGAACCTTCATATCATCTTGCATGACTTCAATCCATTGATCTTTGTGCTCATCTTCCATGGTCTCATCATAACATTCAGGTTCTCCCTCGTCAGTGAGTAGCACATACTCATTGGGTGAAAAATGGAAGGAAGGAAACCGCTGTCTTGTGGACCTCCGAAGTGGATTATTTGATTCGTCCACAACTTCATGAGCAACAGAATCATCAATAACAATATAATTATTTTATAAACATTAACATGTTGATCCAATGCATGATTATGAGCGTTACTATGATCATCAAGACCAACATCATGCAAACTTGTGTGAGGAACTTCATCACGATGAACTATACCATCAAAACTTGAAGATTCTATCTTCTTCGCTTTGTCAATATCTTCAATTGTTTGATTCTTCATGAAAATAATATCACGACTTCTCACAAGTTTCTTTTAAATTGGATCATATAGCCTGTAACAAAATTCATCTAGGCCATATCCAATGAAGATGCATTGCCTTGTCTTGGCATCTAACTTTGACCTCTCATCTTTCGGCACATGTACAAAAGCTTTGTAACCAAATACTCTCAATTGGTCATAGGAAACATCCTTTCCATACCAAAAACTATTTGGTATATCAGTTTGTATCTTCTTCTGGCCCCTTGGGGGCAAGTGAGAGAACTAGATCGAATAAAGCAATAGCAGGAGATAGATTAATAACATGTGTAGCGCTCAATAAAACCTCACCCCAAAATGAGCTCGGCAACTTTGCTTCAGAAAGCAAACATTTAACTCTTTCCATCAAGGTCCTATTTATCCTCTCAGCCAAACCATTAAGCTGAGGAGTCTTGGGAGGAGTCTTCTGATTTCTATTACCTTAATGCTTGCAGTATTCGTCAGATGATCCACAATAATCACCACCATTATCAGTACAATACATTTCAGTTTTTTTTGAGTTTCTCTTTCAACTGAAGCCTGAAACTGCTTGAAGACACCTAACACTTGGTCTTTAGACTTCAAGACATATACACAAAGTTTTCTCGAGCAATCATCAATGAAAGTGATAAAATAGAATGCACCACCAATGTCTTTGTCTTCATTGGATCATATAAATCAGAGTGCACTAACTCAAGCAACTATGTCTTTCTTGAAGGGGGGTAGGACTTAAGGAAACTCTATTTTGTTTACCAGTCAAACAGTGCTCACATTTTTCTAATTTAGCCCTTTTGAAATTTGACAAAGAATTTCTTCTTGATAGAATATTAAGTCCTTTCTCGCTGATGTGGCTAAGTCTCTTATGCCATAATGTTGAAGAGCTATCACTCTCATCCGCATTCACCATATCAACACAAGCAGATGTCGTAGTCCAGTATAGATCACGATGTTTGTTACCATGAGCCACAACCAAGGAACCCTTAATGAGCTTTCATTTTCCATCACCGTTGGTACTAACATATCCTTCATCATCCAAAACACCAACAGAAATTAGGTGCAGATGAACATCAGGAGCATGTTCCACATTGTTCAAAGCTAGTTTAGTTCCAACACTAATTTCCAAACAAATTGTACCAATACCAACCACCCTAGAAACAGTCTCATTACCCATACTCAAAGTTCCAAAATCACCAGGAGTATAGGAAGAGAAAAAATCCTTCCTTGATGTCACATTAGATGCGGCACCATTGTCCACAACCCAGCTTGACTCATCACAAGCAATATTGATCATATCCGCATCAAGAACTACAACAAAATCTTCGGTGGTGATAGTGGCTAGGCAATTTTCATTGCTATCTTCCTTTGTTTCCTCTTTGCTTTTGTTCTCCCTCTTCAATTTCCTGCAGAACTTCTTCGTGTGCCCTTTGATACCACAATGATAACACTCAATATCCTTAAGTCTACCTCTTGATTTGCTTCTATTTTGTTCTCTATACTGAGAACCACGAGTTTTGTTTCTCCTCCTGGGTCCATTATCAGGACATCCGACGAAGAAGAACCTTAAGTTTTTCTTCTCATATCTTTGTTCAAGACACTACTCTTGACGGAATCCATAGAGATCACACCATCCGGAGAAAAATTTGATAATAAAATTCTAAATGTTTCCCAAGAATCTGGTAGGAAACCAAGTACAAGCAAGCCTTGAATTTCTTCATCAAATCTGATGCCTATAGCAGCTAATTGATTCATGATCCCCTGAAAATTATTTAGATGGTCTGTCATCGGAGAACCATCATGATGCTTTAAACTCAACATCTGCTTTATTAAGAACATTTTGTTATTGCCAGTCTTCCGAGCATTCAAACTTTCAAGATGTTCCCATAGGGTTCGAGCATGTGTCTCCCCAGAAATATGGTTCAACACATTATCGTCGACCCATTGCCTAATGAATCCATAAACCTGTTTGTGCAACAAATTTCACTCTTTATCTGTTTTATTATCAGGCTTTACCGTGGTAAATACTGGTTTGTAAAAATTCTTAACACAAAGCAGATCTTCCATTTTCTCCTTTCAAATGGCATAATTGAAAACATTCAAAGTAACCATTCTACTTGTGTTGACTTCTATTGTTTTCCCCAAAAAATATTGTTATCACAAATCAAAGTAAATTTTTTCTGATGTGGAAGTTCAGACTGTGCTGCAACCACGGAGCATACTCAGATAAAACCTTGGCTCTGATACCAGTTTGTTGGGAAAACGCGAATATACACAAAAATATATATGGTAAAAGTAAAGGAAATAAAATGGAAAAATAATGATACCAAGAATTTTACGTGAAAACCCTTCTAAATAAGGGAAAAATCACGGGCCAAGAGGAGCAACTGATATTACTATTGTAAGGAATTTAACACTGTGTAGTCACGAATACAATACTCAAAGAGACTACTATACACTCAAAAGGAACAACATTCTTTTGGTTTCCGTCTTACTAAAATATCGCTCACACTCTATTTTTCTTCAAGACTATTTTTCTTCTATAGTATATGAAATACCTCACTTTGCTCTTAAAATGATTTTTCTCCCTAACTTGCTGTGTTCTACAAATGAGCAAGAATGCTCTATTTATAGAAGGATAACACCATGCCTATGTCACTAATGACATAGGTAAATATAGCAAAGTCAAAAAAGAGGTTGCAAATCATACCAATTTGTCAACCACCAAATCATTTATTTTCAACTCTAATTACTATTCCTTTTTAACAATTGGTTGTAGCAATTGAATAGCAAAAGTTGACCAAAAAATGTGATGGATTCAACACTTTCATGTGTAAGCTATGTTTGGCACCAGAGTAAATAATTGTGTCTAGATGGTCATTTAGTCCTTCTTCTTCCTCACAACCTCCCTAACCTCCTATTGTTACAGAACCAATTCAATTTGTTGCTACTGCTGATCTGGTCAACTCTATGTGTACTCATGGATCCCACAATCAATACCATTCAGATGACGTGCCAACCGAATTTACTTAAGTCCTTCTGCACACCTTGTCTTATTTTCCTTCTTAAAATAGCAGTCTATATGCCTCACCACAACCAAAACCTGAAACACAATCAAATCAAATGCTCACTAGGTCCGAAAATAATATTACTTACTCGTGGCAACCTTCCGGCCACCCAACGACCTATAACGCTAGTCACTACTCCCACTGGGGCTAGGAAGTAAGCCCCACAACCCAAAGCGGCGAAGAACAAATAGAATTTGCTACAAAAGCTGGCTATACCCAATGTGGTTTTTAAAACCTTGCAAACTCAAACACAGAACACCTTTCGCTTACCACAACTTCAGTTAAACATTCAAATATCTAAAACATGCCGCACCGACAAAAGAAGACAAATCTTATTTAAAAATAAAACTTGGTTATTGGTTCCACCTACTCACTCTTGAAACATAGTTAGGTGTTGATGAATTTTTTTGTGTCAAACACAAGCGTGATTCATCTATAAAGCGTTAATGAAGCCAAATAAGTGGTAAAAGAATTTCATCAACTTTTTGAAATTGACTTTCAGTTCACCTTCAATCTAATTAAACAAGAATTATTCGCCTTATCTTGTTCCTAGCTATGTCTCTTAAATGGTCATTGCATCAATTTGACATAAATAATACATTTTTAGATAATACTTTGTAGTTTTCATGCAACAATCACCTAGATCTGTATATTCTAGATTTTCAAATCATGTGTGCAAACTACACAAATCTTTCTATGAACTTCGCTAGAAACCATGAGTAGGATATACTAAAATAAAAGAATTTTTCTTCTCATGTGGCTTTGCTTGTTCTGAATCTGATGATTCATTATTCATCAAATTTTCTCCTAATTCTCTCATTATTGTTATGAACTGTGTTGATGATATTGTTGCATGCTCTAGTAACTCACAAGTCCATGCAATAATTAAATCGTTGGGTGATAGATTTTCGATTAAGGATATTGGTCCTTTTACATTTTTTTAGGTGTTGAAGTTATACAACAGAACTATGTAGTGTCTCTCACACAAAATAGTTTCAATGTAGACATACTCATCAAGTTAAATATGTTGGGTGTAAACAATATGACCGCTCCTCTGTCCACAAGTGACATTTGTTCTTGGATGACAGTTCTTTTTCAGTAGATGCTACATTTTATAGGCAGGTCATTGCCTCATATCAATACCTTGTCATCACACGACTTGTTATATGCTTTGTAGTAAACAAGATCACACAATTTCAACACTATCCATCAACTAAACATTGATTAATAACAAAGAGGCTTCTTTATTATCTGAAAGGAACAATAACCTATGGACTTCAGTTCAGGCATGATAACTTTTCTCAGCTCGGTCTACTCAGATTCAGTTTGAGATGAAATTTTTGACACTAGACATTTCACATCAGCCCATCTTCTTTTTCTTTGAAAGAATCTAATTAGTTGGTGCTACAACTCAGAATGCACTATTGCCAGATCTTTTAACAGAAGCGGGATATAGTGTTGTAGCAGCACAACTTGCTAACCAACTGTAGACACGTAATTTTGACCGAATTTAAAAGTTTAACACAAATTTTTAGAGCATAAATAATTTTATCAATCTAAATTAAATATATTTTATTATTGTCATTAAGTTTATTTAAAAGATATAAGAATAAACAACATAAATATAATTTTTATCAGATAAGTTTATTTTGATTGTTAAAAAATAAAAAATAAAAAATAATAATAATAATAATAATGTATATATATATATATATATATATATATTACATATATTATTTAAATAAACTAATATTTCTTAATTATGTCTTTTTTGTTTTAATTACCCATTTAGCTTTATTTATTTATTTACTCAAAAAAATTAGCAATTAATATAATTATCATTTTCATATATATATTTAATATTTAAAAAAAAAAAAAAAAAAA
>NC_028637.1:89375467-89395610 GCF_001406875.1 Solanum pennellii
AAGAGAAATTAAGAAATAAGCAAAATGTTGAAAGAATAATAAAAAATAATAATGTATAAAAACTTGACATGCTTCTAAAATTGGATGGTTTTAAATATGTTAATATAAATCAAAGAATGAGGGTAAATACATTTGTCTTAATAATACAATATTCATAAATTAGTTTAAGTCATGAATGTCCATAAAGCGACCGTGCTAGAACCACGGGATCGAGGGGTGCCTAATACCTTCCCTTCGTTCAACAGAATTCCTTACCCGATTTTTGATTTCGCAGACCATAAAATAATGAGTCAACTTCCTTTTGATTAGGGATGTAAATAAGGTGACTTGGAACACCGTAACTCAATTCCAAGTGGCGACTCTAAAAAAAAATAAAATAATCCCTTAATCAATAACGTCACTTAAATTGGAAAAACCCTTACGCCGCCGCGCGAAAAAGGGGTGTGACACCAACCTACTGTAAGAACTTCAGATCAAGCTACTTTATCCTCTTAAGATTTTGTGCGAGATTATGGTGTCACTTACTTGTGTCGTAATCTAGTCTTTCACAGTCGAATGAAACATGTGGAAATTGACTTTCATTTTATCTATGACCAAGTGGAAAATGGAAAAATGTCAGTTTACCACATTTCAACTGGAGCTCAACTAACAAATACATCAACTAAAGCACTTCCCAAAAGTTTTTTTTTCACCTCTTTAGCAAACATTGGTCTTAAGCAAATTGATCCAGTGTTGAGGGGGCATGATAATGATAAGGATGTAGAGTCCTAGTATGTCGATATATTGAGTGTATATTCCACTATATTAGTATGATTGAGTTAAATAGATAATAAGTTCTTCTTCTCTTTAGGTCCCTTATGTTCAACAAACTCTTTTATCTTTTAAACTAGTACATGTATAAATATTACACATGTATCAATAACACTTACATTTTCATAATCATATCAAGTTGTTATACTAGTTACTTAGATTCACTCTAGTTTGTAATATGACGTATCATACAAGATTTTTGTTCCTCTAGATAAATGTATTTCAGATACATGAGTCAAAATTAAGTATACTTTGTTCTCGACACATTGTATCCAAGTAGATTTGCATTAATCTCGGATACATAGAGAATCTCGCTTGCCTCCTTCACTTCTTTCTCATCTTACTCGTCAGTTTCCCATGTATTCGATATTCATATACATGTGAATCACTCGAGATACATAAACATACGTATGTAGTGCTATTCACATGCATTTATGATACGTATGAATTTTGCTCGCCTTCCTCCACAATCTCACTCACTTCTCTCTTTATTTTTGTATTACTGATAATAAAAATACGTACTTCTAAATTTAAGAAACATAAAAAGTAAACATATATAATATTTTGAAATTATAGATAATAATATTAATAATATGCATGATAGTGAAGTCGTTGTTCGATTAGTTAAATATGTAAATGATTTATTCCGACTATTAGAAGGTGGTATTTATGATTTTTTTGAAATTAAAACAAAAGAATTTGGTGATGGGACATGAAGTTGGAAGCACATGCATTCTCACTATAAAGTACTTATAAATTAAAGACTCGTAATGCGTATATTCTGAATCCATAAAGACACAAGTCTCATTTTCAAAACGTCAAATTCCATATCTAAGTTTAATAAAAAGCAACTTCCAACCACATCTATCATTTTAGTCAATTTTCTGCCAAAAAAGGTTTATGTAAAGAACCACCTGCTCTACTGTTCCCTTTGACTTAAAGACATGACAAATCAATACTAAAAAAATATTATTAATTTCATTTATTAATGTACATATAATGTTTTATAATAGTAAACACTCTTTAAACTCAAACAATGGAAACTAATCCAATTCTTTTTATTGAATATTATCAGTAACTGAGTCAAGATTTTTTATCAAGAGATTATAAATTTAAAAAAATAAATAAATAAATTAAAAAGTTCTAGAGGATTTAAAATTTTATATGTATATAATTTTAACTATATAAATTGTGTAATTACTCATCGAACCTGATACCTCTATATTTTTGAGATATACTTACATACTAATTACATTTCGTATGAATGATTTTAAAGTATATCGTCGTCTAGAGAATTAATTAATCCAAATTAGAAGAAAGTTGATATTTGGATGACGAATTTCCTATCTTTGACAAAAGAAAAAAATCATATACATTTTATACAATATTTTTCCTTTTGTCTGAAATTTACCGATTCTATTATTTTAAGATTTGGATCCTTGAAAGTCAATTAGAGGAGATTTCAACATTTGCTTCTTACTTTTATAAAGAGAGATATTGCTAGTTGTTTTTAATATACAGAAAACATAAAAATACATAAAAAAAAAAATACAAAAAGATACAAGAATTTATAAATAAAATATTTCCCATCAATTAATTATAAAGAAACCTTTCTACTATTTCATAACACGCTTAATGATGGTTTAACATAAATATATCTTAATTGCAGTTCAATCAACTAGATGAAAGTGGAACTGGTTAAAAAATTAGTTTCAACTTTCATCTAGTAGAATTTTTTTCTCAAAATGGCTCATATCGTAATTTTGATATTATGATATTTTTAATATATATTTTTTAAAAAAGGTATTTTATATAAAATTAAATTAACCTGCTAGTGAAAACTCAGGAGAAATGCAGAGAAAAAAAGAAGTAAAAAAGGAGTGGCCGTAAATTCAACTTTTTTTTTGGTTATCCGTTTAATATTGGATATCTATATTAAAAATTAATTAAATATAAAATTGTGTTCGAAAAATCTTCATTAAATGATAAAATATTTTTTTATCAATTATCTTATTTTAAATCCGAGATCTTACGTTAAAAATAAAAAAATACTCTTAACATTTTACCACAATATTTGGTAGCAGCTGTCAACTTCATCTCTCATCATCATTATGTTAGTACTTAGTACTATTAATTTGTAGTATTTCTTGGCACTTTTATAAAAGCTACTGATAGGCCTCGTGGGAAAAAAATCCTGTTTTTTCTCCCAAAAAGCAGTTCAAATTGAACAAAAAATTTCTCCACCTAGAGATATTAGGTACTTTTAATTATTTTTATATTTTTGGATAAATATATTAGTAATAATTAATCATAATTGAAGGTCATTATTTATATTGGGGTGCAAAATTTCATTCAATGATCCAACTCAATTTTAACCACTAATTTATAATTAACATAATATATTACCTTATTAGTAAAATAGTAAGGGGACTTCTTAAACAAGAAAAATTAAGTGAAATTTAGGTTAAATGTTGTAAACAAGTTTTCCCCCTTTAAAACTGCCGCAATTTTTGTGATATGAAATGATTGAAAATCCAGACAATAAGAAAAGGGACCAGTATAAGATACGGTGAGTTTATACACTAATTTTGCCACTTTAATTAAACCCTTTATGGAAATAAATGGCTTAATTAAAAAAAAGTTAAAATAGACTTTAATGTTAATTCAATCCTAAGAGTTAGGATTTAAAATTAAAAAGATGGTTTAAAGTAATATATATTAAAGAGATCTCTCATTTCATAAACAATCGTCGTGTCACTCTACACAACCCAAGTCCTCCTTCTTTCCTTGTCTCGCACATTTAAAATTGAATATTTCAAGTGTGAATAATTTAATATAAATACCTAATATTGAGGAATAATAATTGCGATAAGTCTTGCTTAAATAACAGAGACACAATTAAAAATTATATTATATGAGTTTAAAATTTAAGACTTTTAACTTTAATATATCATATTTTAAAAATTATGGATATAAACTTATTTGTTATACAAATTTATCAATTTTTTTTAAAATTTCTATTTTGTATAAAAAAAATGATGGATTCGAATAACCTTAGTGTTATAATATTGAATACATCTTTTTAATATCTTATTAAAAAAAATAAATGTTAAACCGAATTTTATTTAAAAGAAAAAATTACCTTAAAACAAATAAAAAAGACCATTCACTTTTTTAAAAGATCGATGTGAAGAATTTATTGCTACTATTTTAACAAGTTGAGTAGAATTCATAGAGTGAAAGAGGAATATTGATCATATAATAATAATAATAATAATAGGATGAATAGTTTGTAAGTTGTCGTATTAAAAGAGTGAGATTTTTAAAGAAGAGGACATTTAATTGTAACGGCAACACACAAAATCAACGTGGGTCTGTCCCAATAAACAGCCAAATGTTTTCACGTGAATTTTCTTACGTAAAACAAGAATGGTATTATTATGCTTAATATTTATATTTATATTTATATTTATATTTACATTTACGATGACTTCAAAATTTTAGTCACAGGAATAATCATGTTGCTAAATAGTATTTCTAATCCGCGTTCTGCCAGACATCACTATATTTCTTCATTCTAATATCATCTTATAATTATATTTTTTTATCCTTATAACTTTAATACTTTTTAATTTAATAAATGAATTTTTTTATTATTTTAAATAAAAAAAATATTATAATTTTTTAAAATTTCTGGCCAAATTCTAACAATTTAGCATATTATCTATTTTATATTTACAATGGATAATTGTATAGAATGACAAACTAATAATATAAAATAAATATAATAGCTATCGTTTGATTTATTTGTGTTCCATAGCAAACTGTTTGTCAGTCCCTCTATCCCTCATATTCTCACTCGCCACTCTCCCTTTCTGGCTCGCTTCCTTCGCTCGCATCTCTGGCTTTATGCAATAGAATTGTATAAATTGTGTTTCCAATTGTTAAAACGAGAAAAAAATTATATATACATATGCAAATACATATATCTCCGTCTTATACACTTATAATTATACAATAAAAGTACTTCCCTGCGCAAATACATATATCTCCGTCTTATACACTTATAATTATACAATAAAAGTACTTCCCTGCCCAAGTCTTTTTTATCTTTCTCTTTCTCGTTTTATACAAATTCAAATTGTATATAATTTCTCTCTTTCTCGTTTTATACAATTCGATTCAATTGTATATTCCCTGCCCAAGTCTCTTTTGCCTTTAACCCTTTCTCGTTTTATACAAATTCAAATTGTATATAATCGTCCTATACACTTATAATTAGACAATTCGTTTTATATACTTCGTTTTCTACAATTCTCTGCCCAACTCTCTTTCTCTTTCTCGTTTTATACACTTCGTTTTATACAATTCGCTTCAATTGTATATGTATAGCGAATTATACATATATATGTTTGCTATGAAACGCAATTATGTAAACTTTACTATAGCATACAAATATGATTTATATATTTGCTATATGTGAAGTTGTAGTTAAGTTATTAATGATTACATGAACCAAAAACTAATCTCTCAACTGCCAAATTATTGAATACTATGACAATTTGATACTTGATTTTGAGATTTAACGCTTAATTTTGTGTTTAAAAGTTAGGTTCAGGTCGTAGTTACACTACAAAAGAATAGTTTGTATTGGTAATTAAGTAACGGTAATAGTTTATTTGTCGCGAAAAATATATTTTTAACGTTAATTTTATATATGTTTCTAAAGCCTTTAGGGACACTGAATCTAATGTCACTTTACTAACGTCGGTAAAAATTTTAGTGCTCTTTATTAATGTGTATATTTATTGTCGCTAAAACTTATTTTTATTATAGTATTATTATATAAAATATGATCCTGAAACCTCAATACTCGACCTAAAAATTCTTCTTCGAAAGCTACAATAAAAGAAATGGAGTAATATATTAACTATGGATGTTAAAGACATTTGAGAGTATAACATATTATATCAAGTATCTGGTTAGTTAATCGATGAATAAATGGCAAATTGGTAAGTCTTGAGAACAATGCAAGAGAAAATGTGATTGACATAAATGATAGCAATATCTAGTTGACAAGATATCAATTGTTAAAAACAATGCAAGGGAAAATATAATATCTATAGAAAGTCAATTTGTTTTTAAATAAGTCTATTTTAATGATATAAATATATTACAGATTTAATTTTAAATTATTTTAGATATATGAATATCCAAAATACCTTATAAATTATTAATAATTATCCCTATCCGGATAATCCAATAGACATTATTGCATTACCTATTTGTACACCTAATAAGTCAAAAATATACCTTACTCATTAGACATCACCTCATACATTCAATACCTAAGTTCAATGTGTTCTAATTTGTTACTAATTTTTACTCTAACTACTTCTTAGATATTTTTATTTTTATTGTCAGCATATAATTTATATGACATGATTTATTAATTCACAGGATCTTATCAATGCTTCTGTTACATTTCCTCAGTAATGGTTTCATTACTTGCATAAATTCTGTTAAAGAATGACAAAAGTCCCACATCGGTGGTTAATGACATGGGTGGACTCCTTATAAGGCTTGGACAATCCTCCTCCCTTTGAGCTAGCTTTTGGGGTATGAGTTACGCCTAAGACCTAATTTCACAAATTCTTTATTTAGATGATTGTGATAGCAACAATTAAGGCAATTTGATATGAATATTTTATTTGGATATTCGTTTTTACAAGAAAAGAAACAACTCAAACTTGTAGACTCAAACTAAAATTTCAAATTATATGAAATAAATTAATTTTATAAAGGTCAAGAGGAAAGTGATTAATCACTTGTAAAATGTGACCAATATAAAAATTTTAAGGTGAGTCAATATAACATTAACCACCAAAGAATATAGTGTAACACTTAAAGTTACTTTCTCTTTTATCAGATAATTCGATTTTATTCTTTCTAAATTAGCAATATAAATATCGTATCTTGAACAGAAAAAAAAGAAGAAGGTAGAGCATTAAAATGTACTAGGGGGTGGTAGGTGTCTACATAAAGAAGGAATGCAGAATTATAAGTTTTGGATCTGGAGCTACAATTTAATGAATGCCTCATGTGACCAAACAACTTTCCTTGAATCTCACCCATTGAATAATTTGGTTCTTGCAAACATATTTTCAGGAAGATTAATTCCTTTATCCCTATTTTTCTCCCCCCTTATTTGCATGGAGGAACCAAAAAGCAATGCCTACTATTATACTTTCTTCGTTCCATTTTATTTAAGTTATTTGATTTTACATAAAGTTAAGGAAAGAAAAATAATATTTTAAAATTTATAATCTAAAATAAGTAAATGATGCTTGTATATCTATAAATATTTTCAGTAAGTATAAATTAAACATTTCACAGTTTTATAGTTACTTAATATAAAAATATATCAAAAAAATAAATAAATAAACAAATATATATATATATATATATATACAAATAAATCTATTTTTTAGATTAACTAAAAAATGAGTCACTTAAATCGAGGCAGAAGAAATACTTTCTCTGTCCCTATTTGGTTGTCTACTTTAGAAATGACACACATATTAAGATAGCAATTATTAGCATAGTGAAATTATAATATTACCCTTATTAATTATGATTTCAAAAAGGATGGATTAAAATTTGGAAATTTTCAAAAAGTTTAAATGAGGGTATAATAGGGAAACTTTTTTTGTCCTTTCTTTATTTGTCAAAATAAATAGGGATAACTAAAAGATAAAATATGGACAAGTAAATAGGGACAGAGAGAGTAACTAATTTATAAATTTGAATAGTAAAATGTGTTCTTTTTTTTTTGGTCTTTAATGGAAGTCTAGAAGTCAAACATTTTTCAAAATATACAGTTACACATTTGAAAACATTTTTATTATATGGTCTCAAAATTTAGACTTGTTCAAATTGAAAAAATGTTCCTTTTACATCCACAGTTTGTGATGTACTTTTTAAATTGAAAAGCTAATAAATAAGATAATCTCTCTAAAAACAATGATATTATTGGATTATTATTTTGAAATTAGAAGAGTATAGTACTAATAAAATTACAAAAAAAGTTTTGCAAAATATAAGAGAGTGATTATAAAGTAACATCCAAATGCTTTGTGTATATATAACACATTAAGAAGTCATATTTGTACATGAGTTATGACTTGTGAAAAAGATACTGCAAACAGAGTTGTACTTTTTTGGCTAAAAGTACCACCAATCACACTCTGGTGGGGCCCCACGGTGTTTGTACTTTGTCTCATTGTTATATTTTTTTTTATTTGTATTTTTTTCATATTTTATTAGATTTTCTTTTATCATTCTGCATCTTTCCACTTCATTTAATTAGTACCACAATAAATAATATTATCTTACACTAAAATGAGATCTTATTTTCTATCCTTTATTTAAGAGATCACTAAATTTAATTTGTAATGTTGTAATTTACTTCGAGTTTTTAGTTGTTGATGAATTATCCACGCAAGAACATTGTTCCATAAAAAAGAAATGAATAAGTATACATTTTTTTAGAAGAAGAAAAGAGAATTAGGAGGTGCTTTAAGAAGCCAATACATCATTATCAGTTTTTTAAAACTCAATTATTATGCTAATTGAATTTAAAAATACTCCTATCTTGTAAAATAATTGAACTCTGTTTTTTCAACGAAGAGTTTCATGCTCTTACGAGAGTTTGAGACTATTTGTCACATTGAATATGTATATAAATTTAGTTAGTCAAGTAGAATTTTGATTTTTAAGAATAACAATAGGTAGAAAATAAAATTAATAATTTACTCCAAAATTATAAGTGTTTTCAATAATTCTCTCTAAGTGATAAAAATATCTCTAAAAAGTATAACAAATAACTTACTATAACATGTTAAAATTCAAAAAAAAGAATCTACACACTATAACTATATACTTAGCTAAGTAATTATATTTTTAATTAATTTATATATATAAAAGAGTAGAGAAAAATGGTGTCGAAGTGTCAACGCCGTTAGATTTTTTGGATATTAAAAAAGTGGTTAGCTTGTCTCCATCACTCATCACATGCTCTCTCTACCTCTCTATAGAAATAAAATATACATATATGTTATATATAAGTACATTAATATTTATATTTAGCTACTCTTTACATTCATGGATCTGTCTTCCCCCACTATACCCAATTATGCTACTCCTACACCTCCTACCCCACTACTCTCTTAATTCCTATATTCATCACATTTAAATCAATATAGTACACACTGGATACTTTTAAATACCAACTCTAAGTTCCATCCAATATTTCTTGCTTGGCTCGATATACTTTTCTTTTTAGTCCGTGTAACGTGTTTCTATAAGAATTTTTGATATTAAGGGTTTGTGATTGTAGGGTAGAGTGATAGATAAGAGAGTGGGACCAAGTACATATTCCATAATAATGAATGAGCATGTAGGACATGTACCCCACCATAATAGGCTCCTCTCCATTATTTCACTAACAAAATGGAGGACACTATAATAACTGAAAAGAGGAGGCAGCAGCAGCAGAGATGACCATTTGTTTAAACTATCACATAGATAGTGAAAAAGGAGTGATCATAGGTTATTTTTAATTGACAGTATAACATTTCATCTAGTCTTTAGATAAATAAGAATGTAAAAAAAGATACGATTTTCTTCCAATTTTATTTGTTTTGCTCTTCTTGATCAAAGATATATAAAACATATACAAACATCTTCTTCCAACTTACAACATTCCATGTCCCTCCTCTCTCTCTCTCTCTACTAAAGACTTCATATACCATTAAACTCTATCATGAAATTAAACCCCTAATCTAATCTTAGGATTAAAAAAGGTAAATAAGTAAAACAAAGCTAAGGTAAGGATCAAAGGGAAAATTAATCTCCTTTGTATATTATGGCATTAATTAAAGACTAAGGAAGTCATTTAGACTATGATGAATGCAGCAGAGCCACACTTCTCACATCACACTGCAGCTGTTGGTGTTTTCATCACTGAAGAAGGTGCTGTAGTTATCACTTGGAGGTGGTGGATGGCCGTAGTAATACGGGTTGTATGGTGCTGGAGGTGGCATGTAATTGACAGCTGGTGGTGGTCGAGCGTACATCATTGGTTGAAACCTCTCGTTCCCATTGGCACGCTGCTGCTGTTGTTGTTGCTGCATCATCATAGCTGCCATTTGTTGCTGCTGGTAGTAAGGATTGCCAGCCATGACTTCAGGACCAGCACCTTGGAAGTAGCCACCTGCATTACCACCACCACCTCCACCTCCACCGCCCCCCATTGCCGCCCCTGCTGGTAGGCCTTGGACTGCTGAAACATGGCTCATTTGCCCCACTGGATTACCCATTTGACCCATTGGAAGACCACCCATTTGGCCCACTGGAAGACCACCCATTTGACCCATCTGCCCCATTGGATTAGGCATGTTTCCCAACTGGCCCATGTTTACACCTCCACTCATAGCCATCATCCTGTTTGGCATGCCTTGAGGCATCCCATCATTTCCTCCACCTCCTTTTTTGGCCCCATTCCCATTCATGTTAGGAATATTGCCAGCACCACCACCGCCACCATTCTTGTTCTGTCCACCACCACTCGGCTGCCCTCCACCATTCTTGCCACCCTTTTGAGCAGGTGGTCCTCCACCTTGATTTGGATTTCCCCCATTACCACCGCCTTTCTTACCACCGTTATTTCCGCCCATGTTAATCTGAACAGGGACATTACCACCACCTTTTTTCCCATTACCACCACCGCCATTATTGCCACCATTGTTACCGCCATTTCCACCCTTCATAAGCTGAGGATGCTGCCCATTCATCATCATCATGTTAGGCATCTGACCTCCCCCACCATTACCACCCATCATCGGCTTCATCTGAGCTCCAGGATTACCACCCATCATTGGTGGCTTCATCTGAGCTCCTCCTCCTCCATTACCACCCATCATTGGCAGCTTCATCTGAGCACCACCACCTGCACCTGGGCCCATCATCCCCTTCATCTTCGCCGGGATATCATCCAGTTCATCATCCAACTCATCCTCATCAAAATCATCATCCTCATCATCAGTCAAATCATCCTCATCAAAATCATCATCAGTTAAATCATCCACCTCAGGCATGGTAAACTTAACAGCCTTTGGATTCTGGTCTTTCCCCATCGGGGGAAGTTTCAAGTCCTTGAATTGTGGGGGCAGCTTCAGATCTTGTAAATTCTTCAACTGTTGAAGTTGCTGCTGATTTGGCATTTGAGCTCCTCCTCCTCCACCTTTAGCCTGATTGTTCCCACCTTTCTGAACTTGGCCTTGGCCTTTGTTATTGCCACCTTTACCATTATTATGCTGATTTTGTTGGTTGTTAACAGCCTTGGGAGCACCCCATAACTCTGCATGTTTCCCACTCTTGGCTAATTTCTTGATCAGAGTGGCAGCCTCTACATTTCCAGAAACAGTCACTTTTCCTTGTTCTGAATCTATGTTTGTCTTATAAACCCCTGGATATTTTAAAAACAGAGTATAAAACAAGCCATATATAAATCATATTTGGATATTCATATATTGAGTCTTGGGGATAATACCTTCAATCTTTTGCAAGATTTTCTTTACTTTATGCTTACACCCATCACAGTGTATATTGACTTTAAGGACACAAGTCTGCATGCACAAGCAAACCCAGCCAAACCCAACACAGAACAGAGTAAAGTAATTAACTTTCTCAGAAACAATAGTGAATAAATCCATAACAAGTTTTGATCTTTCATTCAAACAAATACTAATTACTTCATAAAAATGGAAACAGAGGATCTTGAATTAGAAACTCAAGCAACCCCCCCAAAAAAAACAATTTACACACACACACATTATTAGAATGAGCCAATTGAGGAAAGAAAAAAGTACCTGGATCTTCAAGAACTCTTCTTTACTCATATCTCCAAGCTGATGAACAAAAAATCAAACAAAAGGGGTAATATTGAAATGAGAAAAGATGAGATTTTTATAGATAATAGATCTGGAAAGAAACTAAAAATCAACACAAAAATGGTGAATTTACACACACACACACTAAAAAACTCAAACACCCCCTTTCTCCATTCTTTTTTTTTCTTTTTCCTCAAATGGGGTTCTACCAAACAAACACAAAGAGCAAAATGTGAGGAAAAACACCAATCTTGATGAGAAAGAAAAGAAAACTGAAGTGATTTAGAGAAGGAAGAAAAGGAGAAAGTTTTCAGCAATGGGTAGTAAACATTATTATAACTTCTCTAGTTCCTCTATTTCAGAGTTAAAGAAAAAGAGAGAGAAAGAGGTAAACACTCAAAGAAAGAGCAGACTGGCACAAAGAGTGAGAGAAAAGAGAAGAGAAGGGTGGCCTATAAATGTTCTCACTCACACTTCTTTGTTTTTGCCCTTTATTTATTATTGTAAATTTTCATTTACTTTTATTAGTTTTAGGGCTTTCTTGGAAAATAAAAGAAAATGTAAAAACTCTCCGTCTCTTTTCAATTTTCATGTTATTCTTATTAAAAATTAATTTAATTAATTTTTAAAATTATATTAATTGATATTTATGATTAAAAGTTTTTCAATATTAAAAAAATACTATATGTTATAATGTTTTGTATCTAAATATAGTAAAATATTAATTAAAATTTGACTTTGAAAAAACATGACAATTAAAACAGAACGAAAGGAATAGTCAATATTATCCGAAGAAGAAAACTTTTTTTGGCTTTTCCCTTTTTTACATTTAATTTACTTCTTTTGGTTTAGGGGCTTGGATGACTTAAACTAGTTGGCTTCTTGGCTTGGCTTAATGGCTTGTTGTGAGTTGGTTGTAAGTTGGTCAGCAAAGTATAATAAAACTAAGAAAGTGACAAAACTGATAAATAAAAGAAATTATTTATTATTCAACAAAAATGAATAAACTCTTGGCAGAATTTATCCCAACAAGGTAATAATGTAATAAATGTGGTAGGAAGCAAATATTACTCTCAAATTTTGGACCTTATGCAGCAAATTACTGCAATTCTAAAACTTCCTTTTAATTATTTTAATGATTTTTCATTCCATGATTTAATTTATTGATTAAAATTTTGAGTATCACTTATTTATATCAAGTCAATATATAATTGATAAATAATGTGTATTTAATTTTTTTATTAAGATTAAATTATTTCATTTTGTAGAAACAGTTACGCACATAGATATTTACCATGTTTTTGGAAAAAAATTCATAAAAAGTCATTCAATTATACAAATTTGATTAATGAATGCAAATAATGTGATGGCCAAATATTATTCATAATTTAAGGAAACAAAGTTCGATAGTGGACTCTCTTGAAAATAAAGGAAGGAAGGAAGTCAATTTGAGTTTTTTTGCTTATTTTATTTTTTAGGTCTTTCTCATAATTTGGAAAATTATATTTAATCTGATAAAGAGAGGAGGTATTTGACCGAAAAAGTTACTGTTTTGACGTGTAATTATTTATGTAGTTACCTAATAGTTCTGAGTCCAATTTATTGATTTATATTTTGTCGTTACCAATAAAAAATAAACTTTCTTCGTTCACAATTAATTATTATAATTTTTTTATAAAGTTAAATTATAAAAAATTTGACTAATATTTTATGATGTATATTTTCATTATATTGATATGCAAAAAAACTGTAATTTATAGTATTTTTATATGGTTTTTGAATATCTATTTTTTTTAAAACATATCTAATTAACATAATCTAATTTAACTTTAAAAATTAGTCAAATTAACTTTTAAAAAACACAAAATAACAAATAAAAGTGGACAGAGAGAATATATCTTGCTAAAATATAAACCTTTTAGGACCTAATTAAAGTGAATATGACTACACTACATCAAAGATAATCATTAGCGACTATTATTTTTTAATTGTTGTTAAATATATATTTTAGCGGCAATTAACACTCTTTGTATATGTTCTTAAAACCTTTAGCGATATTGGTTCTAATTGCACGTAATTAGTGACGGTAAAGACTTTAGCACTCTTTATTAAGGTCAATATTTACTGCCGCTAAAAGTTGTTTTTGTTATAGTGCTAATAATTTCGATTATACATTATTTAGGACCCGTTTGGTCATAGATTTTTCAAGTAAAATTTGGGGAAATTTTAGGTAATTAAATAGTGTTTGTCTATATAATTATTTGGCAAATAAATTAAATTCTCAAGTACTAGAAAAAATTAATATTTGGGCAAATCTCATTATTGGGAACTTTTAAGTATTTAAATTCTACACCAAACTTTTATCTTTCACAAAACATAATCTGTAGTATTTGTTTGCGTTTTATTACAAACTTTTTACATGAACACCAAAAATATTAATGAACTATTCGGTGAATATGAAAGTGATGATATAGTTGTTGATGAAAATGACGAACAATTGGTTTAGGATAATAGAGTCACGTGCTTTGTCTACTTCATGATGTATGTAAAGATGCTTGCTGCACTCACTCCAAATTATCGCATTGATCCAATGTCATGGATGGTACTTTTTATTTGTTGCAACGAAGATTCAGCTTGTTGCTGAAGTCATGAATCTTGTTATATCGACGTTTCTATTTTGCTACGTAATACAAATTATGGTTAATTTTGATAGTTTTTAAAACTTATGGGTATAAGTTATATTTATTAAAAAATGAAATAAATTTTCCAAATATTATGGCAAAAAACATGATAAAATTTCACTCAAATTCTCACCCATATAATATTTACAAAAATATTTGAAAATTTATGACCAAACGCTAGCTTAGCATCCCAAAGGGATCTCCCTCTATTTATTTTTAAGTAATTAGGAGATAATTAGACTCCTCTCTGTGTATAAATTGGATGTATATCCTAGAGTTCTCATATTGAACTATATTACAATTCCTTCGTCTTGTATTATTATGGATAACTCTCTTTATTCCACTTAATGATTACAAAAAAGTTTACACTTCAATAAAAGTGAATTATATAAAATAGAGGAAAAACTTTTATAGATCAAAAATTGTATAGACAAACTAATTGAGTGACTTATATATCTTACTATGAGTCATTTTAACATATGTAATAAAAGTATAAGTCAAGTTAATTTCTATTATCAAGTTCTACGAGGTTCACCATTCTACTTTACTCAAGAAAATTACTATTTTTCTCATTTATGTAGATGATATAATTATAAAGATAAAGATAAATTTGATATTTCATGTGAAAATTGTGTTAACACTCCTAGTTCAAGATAAAGAATCTAGAAAAGCTAACATATTTTTTGAATTTAAGATAAATTGTGTAAAAAATACACCCAATTAAGTTAACAAAAGCATGCAAAAGATATTCTACAAATAATTACTCAATGAATTCAAATACTACAAAAAAAATTAGTTAGATCACTTATACATCATATTATTATAAGTCATCTTAATATCTCTTATAAAATACAAAATGTTAAGTCAATTCGTTATCAAGCCCTACAAGATTCACTACTCAGCTTTGCTCATAGTTTTACTAAACATATATAGGAATTGAAGTCTCTTATTTTCATCACTAGATATGGTGGAATACGTCGATGCCGATTGAAAAAAATGCTCTAATTTAAGATGATCCGCTACATGTTGGTGCATGATGCTTGGCTCATGCATGCAAGAGACAATTTTAAATGTACATCATCGCCATACACGTAAAATATAAAAGTATGTTCGTTGCATACTCCTAAATCATTGAGTACAAATGTTATTATCAAATAAAATTTGGTATCAAAATAGATGAATCAATCATATTAATAGAGATAACACTAATGCAATATAATATCAACTATTGAATCAATCATATTAATAGAGATAACACTAGTGCAATATAATATCAACTAACTTCATCTATAATAAAAATATCAATCATATTGACAGATGTTATAATTCGAGCATACACTTTGGACGTGACGTGACAGGCATTTGACAACCATTGTCGGTCTCTAAGTGAACCTCATTCTAGCTGACTACAAGCGAAAGACTAACTCAAACATATACAGGCAACAAATTGAAAGAAAGACTCAATCGACAATATATTGAATCTCAAAACTCTTGGAATATACCAAGTAGGAAATATAAGTTTTTTTACAACACAACTGAAACTAAAAGTCTATCCAAAATTGTCTATTTATGAAGCCTCTATTGCATAAAGACGAGTGTCGGTACAAGACCCGAAACAACTAAAAAAGCTACTACTAATAACTCATAAAAATTGGAGTTTCCCAAAAGCAAGGAGGCCTCACTCAAAAGCCGACGAATAGATGAAGTGATTTTAACGAAACTCTTGTTGAGTATCCTAAGTACCTGAATCTACATTATAAAAAGATGCATGTAACACCTCAGAACTTATCAGACCAGAACAAATAAAAATGATTAACTACGACAGGTTTCACGAACTCTAAAGAAATCACGGTCCGTCGACCTGCTCGTGGCTCACACCCGCCCAACAATGATGGACCTAGAGCCCTTCGGGGGCCATTGTCTACCTCACAAGCGGCGGGAAGGCTCGTGGCGGCGAGGAAGCACCATCCAGGCTCTGGCATCAGACCATGGGCCTCTCTACATACAATTTGATGGCGGGCTGTGATGGCATATATCGTCCTTAAACCAGCAAACCCCCATGCAAAGTGAAGAATCACATTATCCTTCACGATCTGTGGTCCTTCACATGGGCCGTGTTAGGGCTCATGAAGGGACCCAAAAATTAGAAGTCATTGGCCAAGGACCATGACCCACTTGACGGGTCGTGGTCCTTTTGACAGGTCGTCATAGGATTCGTGGAAGACCCCCCTTCAGATTTTAAGTTAGAGTCATTTTGGTCTTTTCTCCTATGTGTTGGACACCTAAACTACGTCATTTTTGGTAACTTTTAGCCTAGTATTCTAGTCAAACTTTACTCTAATCGATTCATTCACCGAAAATTCAATCAAACTTAAAGTAAAGCAAAGAAAGAGTCGACCTAACCCCTCAAGAACACACAAAAGGTTTTCTTGAATTCCAGCCTGAATCAAAAGATTTATCCATGAATTCCGTCACCAGGTATATGAGATTTCACTAGTGCATTCCTTTCATCCATTAGGTCCTTAGAATTCAGTCAGATTTTTTTATTCATATATCTTATTTAGACTTAGAATTTCTAAAGCCTTAGATATCTATTGTGATTTAATTGTTATAATATTCTTAATCAGATTATCATATTCTCTTAGAATCATTGTTTAATTCCTTGCATGAAACTCAAAATCCTCGTTGTGTAGATTCTTTTAGTTCATGAATTACACTTGGTAGGTCAGCTAAACAGATATACATACCTCAGATTTTGAATGTTTCATTTGTCAACATATAAATGTTGCATACTCATATAGCATGTCAGAACATTGAGCTAATCTAGTATTTCAGTTATTTTGTGTTATACACATTTTTAATTGGGACTCGACTTGGTACCGAGATGGACTATGGTTCGATGTACCCTCATAGTCCCAGAATTACGTGCTCGTGTAAGATTATAAGTCGCCTATGTTGGGCATCAGATTTAGTGATCACGCACTCTGTTCTTTACATCCTTGGCAAGGTATATTGGTTCCTCTCTATGGGGAGTATACATCGGACTCTACGTTTAGCTCAGGTGGTTTTATGTTGGTTAATAGCAGCTCCCACAGTGAATTTGACTAGGCTTTAAGTTAAATTTTAGTATTCAGTCTCAGTATGTCATGTTAATAATCAGTACTTGATCATTGCATTCAGTTGAGTTCATTTTAACATATTTATATATTTACATTATTGTTCAAATTATGTCATTGCTCAGTTATATCAACTTACTTATTTGTTTAGTTATTCTATATCATGCAGGCTCAACACATTTCAAGTACTGACACATACTCTACGCTACATTCTTTCATCAGGTTCTCATAATTCAGATCACGCGTTGTTCGATTCTCGATCCATACTTAGCATCATCAGTTGTGAGTCCTCATACTTCAACGACACTAAACATGTTTCAATTTCAGTCTTTTATTTCAGTTTTAGTTTTTATGGTTAGCTAAGGACATGTCCCAATAACTTTAGTCAGTTAAAAGCTTTTTCATACATAGTATTAGATGCAGCATTAGGTTTTGAGTGATTGTTCAGTGTCACTAAACTCTTAGTACTTTTATATATTCAGATCACTATTGGGTATTCCCCATCTTTCAGTTATATCATGTTTTTAAGCTTTCACATAGTATATTTTGTTCAGTTGTGTTAGTATACTTATGATATGTGAGCTCAGGGTTAGCTTGGGGCCACTCGTGATCTTAGGTCTCGTGTTTACGTCAATAGGGTAGTCTTGAGACGTGACAATGCAAGTTGAATGACACCACTAAATTGAATGTACGAGTATGTAGTAGGACTGAATTAAACAATGCAAATAACTGAACTGAAAGGCTAAAGGTAACTTAACTGAAGAATAATGTAAATCATGATAAAAAATCATCTAAACTCTTTCTATAAGGATGTAATAATAGTAAATACTGAACTGATTTAACGAAAGTACTCAACTGAAGAATAGTGTAAATCATGATAAAAATCATTTAAACTCTTTGTAAAAATGCAGCAATAGTAAATAATGAACTGAAAGACTGAGAGTACTCAACTCAAGTATAGCATATATCATGATTAATATCATTTAAACTCTAACTTCAAAATGCAACAATAGTAAATATTGAATTTAGATATATAAATAAAAATACATTATACTTTACTTTCTTTATTGTACTGGAGTTTCTCTAACTGACTACCATCATTATGAGCCTCATGATGATACAATGTCTTGCCCACATTGCCAGAGCTGTTTTATACCTTGTTAGAATACAGAAAACAACAAAATTGGTGGATCCATTAAAAAAACCTTCTTGAGGTAGGTGAGGAGTCGACTGTCGTGAGACACGATCCTATCTATGCTAGTGGTGTAGGTTATGAATTTTAAGTTGTCTGAACTTATTCTAAATTGGTGTTCAATGCTACTTTCAAAATGTAAGGGAAAGCTAATGCAAACGTACTCTCTAGCTTGAAATAATTCTCAAAAGGCCTCTTTAAGAGATACGTAACTGAAGTTGTACTATATCTGAAATACAATGAAAATTCTTCATACTTTTTTTTCTCAATATTGTACTCTTTTTTCAATGTGAAAAATCTTGAAGGGGTAATTGAACTTCTCTTTATCTGGCTGAAATACTTTTGAAAACTATGTATGCTCTTCTTAAAATAATAATTTTTTTCTCAATGTGAAAATAGTACTTCCAAAATCATTTGTGTTTCCTTAAACTCTTCTCAAAAGATCTTTCAAATACTTTTGAATTAATTTTAAAATTTAAAATCATTGGCATGAACATCCAATAATCTCATAACAAGGAAGTCAAAATTCGAAATAAGAATACAATTCGAATTTAGAATTTCATAGATCTTTCAGTAGAATATTTGATTTAAGTCTTACGGACAAAATTTAGATGTAGGACGTGAGGACGAACTAGTCCAATACTATTAATAGCATTAGATACCTGATTATGAAGTTATTAGACTAAACTCTAGTGGATACTTTATTTATCTTTAGCTTGAGGAAGAACATTAGCTTTCTTAGAGAAAATCTTTGAGCTTGGAATCTTGGCTTAATCTTGAGAGGAAATTGTTTCATGAAGTTTTTAGAGTGGAAGAACTTGGGAAAAACCTTGGATGTAAAGTTTCTCTTTGTTTCTTGAATTTTCTTTTGAAGGTTTTAGGTTCTTGATGGAGAAGAGAAACCCTAGATGAGTTTAAAGAGAATTTCTAAATACTTAGAATGTTTATATTGATGATTTCGAGAGGAAAACTAGCTAGTTGAATGATATACTCGGCTAAAACACTCAAAACAACTTTGAACAGGGTTAAAAATCTTGAAAAATGACTAAAATAACCCTGGAACACGTGCATGAAATTTCTAGAAAAAAATGGCCAGTGTAAAATTCTACCATTCGTAGTGTCAGTCATAGACATCGATGGCATGATAGAGCTTCAATAAAACAGGCATAACATTTTACTCTAACTTGAGATGAGGTAAACTTGGTGGCACTAAAAATAGAACTCGTAGATCTTTAATTTGATAGGTCACGTGCCACCTATTTTATTATATGCTAAGAGATATAATCGTTTGAAGTTGACCCAAGTAGAATCTTATATCAAAACTTAATCGGTAAAAAAACTTTCAACTCAACTGTACATGCCACCTGACATGATTTTTTCACAAACGAATAT
>NC_028637.1:89395902-89397599 GCF_001406875.1 Solanum pennellii
TTCCCTTCTTTACCATATCTTTTCCGTCAAATTTTATTGTATTTCCATACTCTTTCAGGTTTGCTCGTGGGGAGGATATACCTTTATCATCAACCTTATTCCAATGCATGCCCTACTTTGCATCGTAACTGGGCGTTATTCTTCACGGCTTTATATTGCCTATGCTCCATTAGTAAGTACTAGCATCTGAAAAACATATTGATAAACAATTTGTAGTGTTAATTAGGGGTGGGCAACGGTCGGTTCAATTTCCATTTTCCAGTTCAGTTATTTTGGTTAATGCATGAGAAAACCGAAAGTGAACCATTATATATATATATATATATATATATATATGTTCACAAAAGTCATGTCAAGAAGTCGACACAACATTTGTTTGAGGAGAGGGTATTGCCTATACCTTATTTAGCATCTCAAAATCATTTATATCCCCTTGGGGCGTCTATAATTCCTCTATTATTATTATTATTATTTTTTGTTGTATTATATAATTCCTCTATATTCATTCTTCTTGTAAATAATTTAATAGACCCTGTCCACTATATAAAAACCACTTTAACATATAAAATGGAGAAAAAGAAACAACTAATCAACTGAATATTTTCCCTTTTTATGTAACTTATATTTCTTCTTTTATTAACTACAATTTATATATGTTGTGTCTCTGTAAGAATAACTTATGTCACTATCAAGATCTGACTATCGTCGATCCATCCAATAATACAAAATTGCATCAACCTAACACAGAATTTGTTCATTAATCTAATTAATTCCGATCCCTTCGTACTTTATGATACATACAATCAAACCATATTTAATTGTTAAACCACTTCCGCACTAGCTAATAAATGCTAGGAAAAAGAAAACAACAATTTTAAAATATTAAAATAACAACTCCTTTTTTAGAGGAATTTTTTTTTTCTCTAATGAAGTAGTGTCTTTTTTTGTTTGTTTACATAATTTTATATTAAAAACATTACTTTCTTCATGAACTTCAAGTTATATAAACACATTTTGTCTGCCACAGCATAGACAAAAGCTTGAGAGCCCATTTGGATTGGCTTATATGTTAGTTAAATTTATTTTTAAGTCAATTTTTAACTTTTGAAAGTATTTGGTAAATATAAAAAATAACTTAAAATAAGTCAAAAATGATTTAAAATAAGTTAAATAGTTTTTGACAAGGTAAAAAATGACTTGTAATAAGTTTTTAAAATGATTTTAAGATAAGTCAGAAACCAAAAGTAGGTTTCCCTTACTTTTTATTTTTGATTTAAAAATCATTTCAGTTTAATTTTTTATTTTTAACGTTAAAATTACTTTTTTAAGTCAATTTGGCTATTCAATTTGATAATTAGCTAGATTATTGTGACTCTAATTTTAGTGATTCATTTCGAAAGTTGGAGGGAAATATTATTTCAAAATGAAAAAAAACAAAAAAACTTTGATGTTAGATTTGTCGGGTAATGATGGAAAATTATAGTCGATCGAATATTGCAAGGGAAAGTTGTTGGGCTTTGTGGAGGCTTGTGAGCCGGCCCGACCCATTACTGAAACCCTAGGTTAACCATTTGGCTTTCCTATAAATATGATCCTTGTATTTGTAATTCCAGAGTAGCACAAGTGAAATAAAATCCTCCTGTTACAGTCGTGGAGTAGGGAAACCGAACCACGTTAAATTCTTGTGTGTCCCGTTT
>NC_028637.1:89400804-89452453 GCF_001406875.1 Solanum pennellii
AAAAGAGGATCGTTGTATATTGTCGGATTACCGTCTGAGGGAGTGACCGTCCCAGTTCAGAAGAAAAACAAAGTCCGGTTCACAGAATCTCGTGGGCAGAAGAAGGTTGTCTTTGCAAGAAAGAAACCCAGAGCCACAGGTCAGATTCAGGATGAACGAGCAAGGAAAGGTTCAGGAAGACCAGTCAGAGGCGTTCGTGGCAGTGGGAGCACCGGCCGTGCTTCAGCCAAGGCTCCTAGAAGACAGTGGGTCAAGAGAACCAGTATTCCAGCTGTTGATACGTCTCCAGAAAATTTCTTGCTGAGTATGGAGAGTGTTTGTTCTCAGGGAGTTCTAGGATCCGGCAGTTCGTGTCTCAAGTGGGAGCCGGTAGGGACCGAGGACGAGTCAAGGGCAGTTTCAGCCGTGACTGATGTGTTGAAGCTTCGGGGAGCTTCAACGGGCCTTTCAGTTGACTGATGAGAAGGCCGCTGTAGCAGGAGAGAGTTGAAAAAGATTACTAGACATACAAGTGTTCTAAGTGGATGACAGTTGAAATTCTTCAAGCCTCCAAGTGGGAGATTGTTGGGCTTTGTGGAGGCTTGTGAGCCGGCCCGACCCATTACTGAAACCCTAGGTTAACCATTTGGCTTTCCTATAAATATGATCCTTGTATTTGTAATTCATGAGCAGCACAAGTGAAATAAAAATCCTCCTGTTACAGTCGTGGAGTAGGGAAACCGAACCACGTTAAATTCTTGTGTGTCCCGTTTGTGTTCCGTTTCTCTTTTCTCTAGATTATTTGTGTGTGTTGTGTGTTTAATTCCCAACAAAAGTAACATTAAATCAAGTTGAATGAGTAACTAAAGATATTCATGATGAATGAAATTCCACGTCGGAGATGGTTCATTATTTAAATTCTTAATATGGCCTGAATACAAATTCTCTCTTCTTTATCTAGTTTTTGAGGTTTAGTTAGATTTAGAATTTTTTTAACATGAAATTTATAAAATACATAATGTATAGTTTGTCCACACATCCAGTATGAGAGGATGATGAGTGAAATTCTATGTCGGAGATGAATAAGTTCCTTAATTAGATTCTTGATATGACTTTGTATTTTATAATTCTCTCCTCTTGAACTGATTTTTCGAATTGAGCTAAACTCAAATTCCATATAATAAATTATATCATCTTAATTCCAATTACTCTATATTTTTGACATTATCATATAAGAATGTTGATTTTGACACTTCATAAACTGAAAATTCAGCTTAGAGATTAGCTAGATATATATGTCTATGTTTTGTGCTAGATGTAACACCACAATTTTAATAGTTATACACGAATCTAATCGAATTATTTTAGTCATCATTGTTAACTATATATGTGAAAAAAATAAATATTTTCTTTTGTTACTTTTGAATGCATGCACTTGTTGTTGTTGGATCGGTAATCATTAGGTCTATTCCTTTTTCAGTTTTTCTATAACTTTTGTGCATAATTTAGGGTATGCATGAAAAGTGGTTTAATTTTATTATAATACATAGACCAAGTTGATGATGCTTTAAATAGAATTCAAGATTTACTCACATGTATGATGTTCCTATCCTATATTTTAAAAAAATTATTTACATAGATTTAATCTTTCTCTTGTGACCTTAGTCAAAGTATATTACTAATTTTCTGCGTCTTTGTCACATTATAATATGCTTTCAAGCCTAAATAAATAAATAAAAGGTCAAACTTATATTATTAATGATATATAATAGGTTGATCAAATATTTCATTCAAATTCAATATAATACCTATATGTAAATACGAAATGTGTTACATAATTTTTAAAAATAAATAGATTAGATCACAATTTCAAATATGAAATTCAACGAGATCAATAATAAAGCAAATCCCCTTGACCAACTATTAAAAATTATCATATACTTTTCAAATTTTCATAACATAGTATGGAATTCTAAGAGATCAATATAAAGCAAATCCCCTTGACCAACTATTAAAAATTATTATATACTTTTCCATTTTTTTTAACATATAGCGTAAAGACGAAAATTAAACATAAAGTAACATTTTCTTTTATTACTTTATGTTAAATTATAATTTATGTATTCAGAGAATGGAGTGTTGGCCACCAAAGAACTCTCATATTTAGTTAATGACAATTGCAAAACTGAGGATATTGAGAGGTGTGTGTGGGCATACTAGAAAAGATAAGATTAGGAATGATGACATTTGGAACAAGATAGGAGTGGCTTATATGTGGTGAATAAGATGAGGGGAGCGAGGGTGAGATAATTCGGATACGTGAAGAGGCCCTTGTGAGAAGGTGTAAAAGGTTCATGATATAGTGAGTTTCGAGAGGGAGTAGAGGAAGGCTAAGAAGTATTGGGGAGAGGTGATTAAATATGATATGATTTTAGCTCACCAAGGACTCGACCTAAGATGATAAGAGGATGAGTTCATGAATTAGGATAAAAAAAAAATTAGTAGATAGTTGAGCATTATATCATTTCCCTGTAGATTAGGCTTGGTGCTACTTTGGCGCCTCGTACCTATTTCTACTTTATACCAATATTACTAACAGTTTTGCATACCTTGTATTGCGATTTATGTTGCTATTGATTATGTTTTGATTATCGTATTGTTATCTTTTAGTGTATTCTATGTGGTTCTTCCTCTAGTACTATTATATATATATGTGTGTTACTTAAATCAGAATTCTTTCGAAAATAATTAATCCACTTTTAAAAATATGAAAATAAGGTGTACACTCCCTAATTTTAAGATCTCTATTTAATAGTAATTATGATCTTACGGGATTCTATCAATTTAAGTATTTGACTATTTTTAAAGTATGAAAATGGCCTCACAATCTTTTCAAAAACAAATAAAATTAAAACCCTTATATTAATATATTAAATTATTAACATGTAAAACACACACTTTTTCTTTTTATAAATTTATCTCATTAATCATATAGATGTAAACTCTCAATTTGAATTTCTTATTTTGATGTTTTATCTTTACATACTTCATAATTATTGTTTCTTCACACTTATAATATTACAATATTATTGGATTTTGCAAAAGAAATTAAAATTAAGCTCTTATATATATATATATAAAACTTGCATTAGGAAATTAAAGAAAATAAACCCCTTTTCTCTTTGATCATGAGTTACACCTATTAAAAAAAAGAGTTACACCTATCACTTTTAGGAAGACATATTATTTGAAAAAGCTAGCCAATCCCATAATTAAATTAAGGTACCATAAGATGGAGATGAACAAAACCTTTTTATATTACATTTTTTAAAAATAAAATAATTAAAAAAAATACTAGTACTACTATTAATTATTTAATTTGTTCTTCTTAAAAGGCTAAGTAATGATGAGACCCCATTGTGATTTTGTCCTTCTTAGTTATAAAATATAATCAATTTATTTTAACACCTTTCGAGATTCCCTCCCCATTCCTGGAAAGTAAATTAAACTGTAATAATTTATAGTGGAATCAAATAAATATAAAAACTCAGATTGAATTTAAGCAAATCAAATCAAATTGATTAATATCATTTTTAATAAAATTATGAATTTTTATTTAAGTGTATAATAATTTCGAATAATTAAAATAGTCTTTTTAATTTCAAAAAAAAATTAAAAATTTTTCATGTCGAACTGAAACCTTGATATATTTTATATAGTTATATTAATTCAATATATAAATATATTTATAACATTTTTCAACTATAAATATAATCTAGATACTAGATCTCGAGTGAATGGATGATTTTTAATCTTTGCTCTTTAATTACTCAAGTTTAAAATTTAAAAAATATTATAATAAATACTCTATTAAACACTACAACAAGTACAATAGCACTATTATAATTAATATGTTAGCAACAAACACTTTCTTGAACTTTCCTCTCTTTTTCCCTTATTGAAGCTTGTGTTCAATAGTGAAGCACTTAAAAAGAAAATTTCTTATTTTTATACACTATATATATGTATAATAAAATCACCACAATTAATTAACCAAAAAAATATTTATTAAAATATCACCACAAACTTGGACTCAAAATTTCAATTATATGATTAGTTCCAATTTTCAAACTTTTTGAACAGATATAGTAGTAATTATCTCATGAATATTGCTTGTACGTTACTCTTAATACAATTACTTTTTTTCTAACTTTTCACTTTGGCTCATACTCAATTATGATATAGTAAAAGAGATTAAGTGATTGCTATGAATATAGTCCATTAATCGAGTCTGATATAAAATTTTATAGAAATCTGATGTTTGATCGTAACATGCAAATCATTAATATTTCAATTAATGTGAAATGTTAACTCATTCTAAAAATAATCAAGTAATATTAATTAGTTAATTAACTAAATTCAAACAATTTCTGGATCAAAACAAGGATAATTTTTTATTTAACTAATAAAATTACAAGTAATGAAGAAATAAAAATAGGTAAGTAGTATGATGATTTGCTAAAATAATTTCTAATGACCTTTGAGTTATCTACTTTCCACTTGTATCTTCCACTTTTAAATCATTGCAATTAATTTTTTAATTATCCAGAAGAGACATTATCAAACAATAACCCAATTTTATAACCTTTTCAAGTAAAATATATTAAGGACCCTTCAATTGAGACTGCTTCAATTAAAAATACAGAAAAATACGTATACGTATGCAATTTCTCATACTAAGATTACAAATATTAATTAATATACTAAATTATTGACAAATTTAATTTAATGATAATTCTTTTAGAGCATTAATTAAGTTATTTCATAAATCGAATTTATAAATTCATTTGCAAGGTTTGACACAACAAAAAATTTATAAGCTTTCAAAAAGACATATACCATCAATTTCTATATCTAAACATGGATTCCATCAACTAACTTATTATTTCACTTTTATAATATATTATTATTATCCAATCTACCAGACATATTGATTCATCTCAAGATCTTACATTTTAATAAATAAAAAATATAATTAATATATACATATCATAATAGTTATATCATGATAAAGAATATAAGTATATTTAACAGTTTAAAGAATATGCTCTTGTCCATTAGTCTAATAACTATCTCCACTCGATTTCGTTCACTATATCAAGTTAAATTATATTTAATCTTGTACTACAATCATACTAATGGCTTGCCCAATTTCATCTTAGATTGTGAACAAATAAATTTATACTTATAAGACTATATATAAGCTAAAACCCTATTATATAAGTGAATAGACGCATAAACGAATATATGATCTATTAATTTTTTAAATTAAATTTAATAAATAATTATAATTTTATAATAAATATGAAATATATCTAAACACATGATTAATAATATATATCTAAACACATGATTAATAATATAAACTCATAATTAATAATATATATCTCAAACAAAATAATCCTCTCAAGTAGTACTATATATAAAATACCACAATTGGAATCACTAGGGTCGTTTTTCACGGATTTCACTTAATTAAAACACACCAAATTAAAGGAAGAGTAATTAAAATGTATCAAATTATATGTCAAAATATCATAATTATCACTTTCCTTGCTAATCAAACCTTGCATGCCATTCTTGTTAAAGGCATTTTATTAGGGAAAAAGTGATGTCCTTCTTAAAATTGAACATAATTATTATTCTTTTCTGGAACTTTTTTCCTCTCAAGTTATGTCTTTCTACAAAATAATCAACCTTCTTCCTTTGGTAATTTAACCATCTTCGTATGCCAGCAATAATGTTGCTGTAATTATACGTTTTTAAAACATATATTAGAGTTTTAGTACATTAATTATGTGTTAATTTTTTTTATCAAATATGTATAAATATTAGATTCTGAATACAATGATCAACGACAATTAACTAGTGTCCATAGAAATTTAATATTATTTGTTAATATGTATATTTGTTGCGGCTAAAAATTGTTATCGCCATTGGGTTAGGATTAAAGTAATACCACCACATGGTCAAAAGAGATTGTGATTTATGAGAATATATTGGGTAACATATTAATGCAAGAGATGTATACTCACATCCCATGTTTATACATTCTTTTGTAATCAAAACATTCAATACTCATCACATGGCCTTTCACAGTCTATAAAATTCCATCACCAAAGTGGCATCTTCTTTTACTGCTCTAAGGAACATTCATAATATTTATACTAGTTTAAAAAATATGCCTATATATACTTGCATTAGGGTTTCTTATGCATGCTCCTAGATAGAGTCAACACTCAAGACTAGCTAGGCAAAAGGACCCCATAGCAATAGGGAAGTGAAACAAGGTGGTTGGAAGTGTGTGTATTGGGAGGTGGGGTGGGGGTACTCTTTTATCTTTTTTGTCGGGTATCCGTATTGAGGTCAGACTAAATTTGCATTCGCGCTGAAAAGTTCCACATTAGGGGTAAATTGGTCTCTAATAAATTAAAGTCGAGCCGACTCTATACTTATGATTCGAAATCTAGACCTTTACTAAAAGGTGAATCATTCCCACTCTTGTTAGTGGAGTGTGAGGTGTGTGTAACAAAAATATATTGTAAGAGTGAAAACATTAAATATTTTATTTGACTGACCTCCATTCTGGGTTATCAAACATGTTGAATGACTTTCTAAAAGAATTATCGTTAATTAAATAACCATATGGGATATTATCTCAATTTATTTGCTTCCATAACTAGAAAATGTCAAGTTAATATTAAATTTCATTTTGATTGATCAAATGCCTAAACTTTAATTTTTTCCCTATTGGTCTAGGGTGTGGGTCGGAATCTCAGCAGTGAAAAGAAAATGATTTAATGAGAATCAAATATTGTTATCATTACGTCCAAATAAATTACTATTCAAATTCTTTTCAACAATCCAAACTATTATAGTCCTATTTTTTGTTTCTCATTCGAAGGGATAACAAGGCTGTTTCGTTGACTGTTGAGTCGAGCGTATATCAAAACAATCTCTCTATCTCATAAAAATAAAGACAAAGTCGTTGTACATATAACACACATTTTCTAAAATATATAGAAAGTGAAGTTTGTTTAGTACTCATATTCTTATAATAGGTTTCTATCTACATAACCTTTTTTCTTTAGTGGAAAATTTTGAATTCAAGTACATTATTCAATAAGAAAGGATGTATATATAAAACTAATAATAGCAAAAAAAAAAAGTGATAAAGTTATATAATTTGAGGGAGTCCCTACTTAATATAGGAGTATATAAATTGACAGTATATAGATCCAAGATTAGTAAAGACTTGTGTAAGTGAAACTCCCCCCAGAATGTTCACACATAAACATCAACAATATTTTAGAAAACTATAAAAGATGTTAAAGCTAAAAGTCAAAAACAGATAATATGAATTTTATTTGCAGGCAGAAAAGGAATCTGTAAGGATGAAAAATAATTGGTAGCACAAGAAAAGAGGGAGAGGGGGGGGGTAGGGTGGGGGGTGGGGGGCTGGTCCAATTCTCACTGTAGGTCAAGTGATCCCTTCAGTTATCTGTCAACTTTCAAATAGTTGGCATTTTGGATGTCACTGCTATTACATTATTTTTCTTTATTAACCTCCCTACTCATCTACATCTATCTATTTTTGTGTTTCTTGTATAATAATAAAATAAGTAGGAGTATATATTATGATTGGGAGAAGACATCAAATGGATGGATTTTGAATTTGTCACGAAAAGTTAATTACATGTTTAAACTAGCTATTATGACGATTTATTACACACAGAAACTTTTCGAGATAAGTTCAACAATTGTCCAAATAACTTAGCTTGTGGGGAGTTACATCTTTTTTCAATCTAAGCTTCCTTAGCCATTATATCCATTTGAAATCATCATTTAACACTATGAAGGGTAAAGTGTATGCAAATCAGATCACGATAGAGCGATTGTTTTCTATAGATATATCCGTTGCTAAAGATAAAATAATCTAGATAAAGATGTAATGTAATAAAAAAACAATAAACGGTAATAAAACAATAGATAGTAGCAAGAATAATATTATAATTAAACAAACAACATATAATAGCATAGATGGAAGAACAATAAGCAAAGAGTAATACTATGATTACTAGGATGGATAACAAGTTCATACACTATAACCTACTAGTATGGACACACTCTTTTTTACTTCTAGCATAATTCATGTCCTCCATATCTTTTTATTTAAAATCATATCCTCGACGAGGTATAACTGCACCATATCTGATCCAAATCTTGAATGACATGATATCCTCAAAGATGTAAGATTTGTGGATTGTACAGTATATCACTCAGGACAATAGAATTTTGTCAAAGGAATATGATGAAATTATCACTATGTCACTATATAGTTGCCGCCAAAAAAAAATTTGTACTAGTGACTGAAAAAAATTCCACCTTTTCACACACACACCAACAATAACACTACAACCCCCCCCCCCCCCCCCCCCCCCAAAAAAAAAAAAAAACTCTCTCACTCCTTCATATGAGCAAAACCACGGTTATAAATTTTTGGAATAAATTTGACCTACGATTTCTTTTTTATATCTTAAGTAGGTTTTGGTGTTCCTTTATTACTTTATTAATTTGGCTAAAGGGTATATATATTAGATGACATTAGATTAAAAAAGGGAGGTGGTTTATATAGGCTTTTTAGAAGAAACAAAAGGTTGAAAGATCATCAAACATATTGTGAAGGAAGATTTTCATGGATGTGATATCTCCATAAAACAAAATAGAGTGCATGGCACTACCAAAAAGCATAATGAAGTGCATTAAATCCCAAAAAGAAAGTAGAAATGTAGATGATTTGATCCACCATACTCCCTCCACTTCAATTTACTTATTCGATTTTTGATTTTTCCATCTGATCTTGAACATGTGATGTGAAAAGTTTAATTAAATAGTTGCTTTAAAAAAGAAATGTCATTTTTTTTGAAATTGCTTATAAATAAAAGTAAGTCAAATAAATTGAAACGAGCGTGATAATGAAAGGGGGGAATGGAAGAAATGATTGAAACAACCGACAAAATGCTCTTGAAATTTCTCCAACTTGATCTTCAAAATGTAACATATGATGTATGAAAGAGAAAAATGGGGGAAAAAAAAGAGAAGAGAAATGAAAACACAATCAATGATGTAGAAGTGTCATCTTCAATACTCAAAACACTGAATCAAGCAAGCAGAGAAGTGTAATGTTCAAGACTCAAAAAACTATGTATGGTCCCCAAAGAGAAAAGGCAGTGCATATGTACAAAGTTTGTAACTAACATACAAAAAAGCTATAAATGTTACTGTTTATCTTCTCACTTTCAGACCTTTTGGGGATGCTGCTCAAGTTTGTCTTGCTTACTGCTAACTTCAATGCCAAATATTCTCCCACAGACCACCCTTTTTGGCTGTTTTTAAGAGTAAAAGAAAAAAAAGTGAAAAAAATCTGTCCAGATCCAGAATGTTCAAAGTCATTCTTGTGACTTTCTTGATTTTGAATAGCCATCTTTTGTGATCTTGACCAAGGAAAAAAGGCCTAAAAGGTTTACCACATAACTGAATCTGCAAGCAATGGATTCAAATATAGGACATTTGGAAAGGTAAGCAATAATATTAAAAGCTTTAGTCAGAGATCAAACATACATGAATGTGTTCATGCACCATACTTCCAGTGCAGTGAAACAAACTCATCTGGACCATTTTGGACTAGGTTTATATTTACACTGCAATATAACACGAGTAAACGAAAAAATAGTTGGCCAAGAAAAAGTGGTCGATTGGCCATATGAAGAACTACAAATATATAGGGACAAACATTTACGAAATGAAAACAGAAGACACGTATGATGAGATTAAGATTGCTACTTTGTTTCTGCAAGAAAATGCTCACTCATCGATATCACCATTATTAATCCTTATCTCTAAGAGTTCTTCAAATGGTTGTCGACAAATTGGGCATCGGTTTGACTGAAGTCTCAATGTGTTTGCACATCCACTGCACATGCACTGGAGAACAGGAAAAAGTTATTAATAAATTAAGCAGCCAAAATGTTAATGGGTGAAAACAGAAACCATCAGAGCACCCGAGAGACGATCAAATGTAAAATGCAACTCATGCAGTGGAAGACAACTCATTAGTCAGTGCTTATCAAAAAAGCATGACTGCATTAGTGGTTCTTACCATATGGCGGCATGGAAGAACTGCTGTATCTTTGGGTTCCGTCATGCATATTACACACTCCTTGCCTGAGCCATTGTTCTCATAATCTGGGCCAGAGTTTCCAATTCCATATATCTCATGCAGCTCATAGCGAACATTATCAACCCATAAAATCTGCCTGATTATTCTCACTTTGAAAGTCCCTTCATGATCCTTCTCCAATACAGCTTGACTAATTTGCATATGGAGGGACGTTTTAGGCTGAGTATCACTAATATGATCCTCTGTTAAAACAGATGGAAGGCAGGTTGTAGCAGTTATTACAAGGGGAAACACACTATCTTCTGATGATAGTTCGGAGAGATCGTCCATTTCAAAGAAACTCAAGTCAATGCCTGTCCCAAAAGGCTGACGAAATTTCTGTCCAAGTCCTCTCTGGAAAGGAACTGTTATAGGTACATGGACATGGGGGTATATTGGAACAAATCTGCAATGAGGCTCTTCCTTGACAAAATAAAACACTGTGATGCTGTACAACAGAAAGGAAAAAAGAAGAGAAGTCATTTCATGATCTAAACTAGATAAGGGATTCAGCAATAAGATTTACTTATCAAAATAAATAAAGCAATAAGATACAATCTGTAAGTTATTGGACAAGTAATATCTACTGGTACTCCTGCCAATTTGGAGCACATAATTCCCACTGAACACCCACATACTTAAATCAATTAATATGAACCAGATCACCTTTATAAAAATGAAATCAACAGGTTAAGTGACTTTACATTGTTTCCTTTGAGGCTCCAAGCTTTTCTTTCTCAAATAAGTATTCAGCTAAAACTTTTTTGAGGTTTTCAGTTCCAACACTGAATCTGTACAAATCAAGATCAAAAAATGAAGTGACACTACATTGTCTCGTTTGAGGTTCAAGCAGTTGCTCACTATCACCTGAGTAATATCCCAACCAAATTATAAAGTATGGGACGGATAGATTTTAAAATACTTCTCAAATAAGTCTATCTCACTAATGAATATTGTTCTTACATGATCACAAAAATAGGTACATAAAGAGATTCCCTGAAACTCTGAAATGTACTAGACAACTTGCACGGAAGAGCATGGCCAAATTATGTTTCAGGGTACTATTTAGTAATTTCCATATGAATAGTATCAGTGTCACAAATAAGGACATGGCAACTCCAAAAGGTTGTGTTTTATTCGATAATTTTCTTCCCTCTCTTTTTCTGCCCCACGTTCCTATCGTTATTTGACCTTCGCCACACAAACTTCTCTTCTTTTGAACATAATGGTAAGACAGGGCCTTGTTGGCAATCACATGCAACACGAATTTTCTTTCAGAAATGTTCAATCTAAGTTGCTCGGACTCGGGTGCGGGTGTCCGATACGAATGCGGATCTAAAAGTCGGATCCTTCATGACCTAATTTTTAAGATTCGGGTATATATGGATCCATGTATAGATACGGGTGGGGGGATTGGCCTAAATCTAAGGAACTATGCAACTCAAATATGATAAAGTAATTCAGAAAAAATACACGGAACTACACAAATTAAATATGACAAGTAGTCCGGAGAAATGCAAGGTGCTACTAAAATCAGATCTGCAAAAAAGAGTAGTCACTGGAAGGATATCACCATTCTACACAAATTAAATATGAAAAAGTAGTTGCCGGAAAGATGGCATAGTGATACACAAATTAAATATGAAAAAATAGTCACCGAAAGGATAGCAGGGTGCTACACAAATTAAATATGAGAAAGTAGTCATCGAAAAAGATATGTGAAATTAAGTGTTGGCCCTAACTTACACCCCAAAAGCTAGCTCATGAGTGGAGGTTTGTCCAAATCCATACAAGGAGAGAAAATTCCCATCCCTATGCCAATGTAGGACTTCTTAACACTCCTAGCAAGCCCAAACATCAACTGGACCGTGAACACTTATAAATGTGGCCCAACATCGGTGAATAACAAATTGGGATAGGGCTAGTCCCAATACCATGAGAAACATAAGAGAAGAATATTATTGAATTTTGTTGTACCTACATTATTACACAAAAACCCTATTTATAGACACTACAATACAATTTTTTACCAAGTAGTTACTATTCTTATTCCTATTCTAACAAACAACACTCTTTCATTTCTTACAACTCACATAATATTACTCCCATACTATTTTCTCACAAGCTAATTAATAGATTGTGGATTAATCTCTCTATTTGGTGTGTTTCAAATATTCAGGTACTACTCTATTTATACAGTTATTGAACCTCTAGATTACATCATTAGTGACACAAATGTGACAACCAAATTTCACAAAGTTTGACTGTCAAACTCCACCAAAATTTAACTACCAACTTCAACAAATGTGATTGTCAACTTTCACATTTGTGGCTGCCAACTTTCACAAAATTTGGTTGTTAATTTCCACAAGTGTGGCTGCGACACTTCGATCCCACAAATCTCTCCCTTAATTTTCTTTTTCTTTTTTACTTCAAGGCTTGATCTCAATATCTGAAAATCTTCAAACTTGAGCGGCTTTGTATTATAAGCTCCTTTAGCAATCTTCTCAGCCAAATAACGTGACAAATACATGATATTGCTGCCACGTATTCAGCTTCACAAGTTGAGAGAGTAACAATGGATTGTTGAATTTGTTATTATAACTTCTTTTCTCATCTTTTCTTCGTCGACTTGTAAATTATCTTCCAGTTGATCTACCGTCATTATGTCTAAATCTATAGACTCCTCAATAGCACACCACATAACAAAAGTTAGGTGTTAAAGAGCAAAGGATCTTTTCTACCATATGCACATCATCAACTTCTTCCCCATACCTTCTTAGTTGATTCACAACAGTCATTAGTCATCAATCTTGAACAGAAATCCGTATAGATTCGGATTCTTTCATTTTTAAAACTTCAAAATCAGCCCTTAAGAGTTTGAAGTTTTATCTTCTTTACTTTATTAATACCTTGAAGAGAATTTTGTAAAATCTCCCAAGCTTCTTTTGAATTAAGGGAGAGATTTATGGGATCAAAGTGTGACAACAACTTTGGCAGCCACACTTGAGAAAAATAACCAAATTTTGTGAAAGTTGGCAACCACAAATGTGAAAGTTGGCAGCCACATTTGTGGAAGTTGGTAGTCAAATTTTAGTGGAGTTTGGCAGCCAAACTTTGTGGAAATTGGTTGCCACATTTTTCTCACTAATGATGTAATCTAGAGTTTCAATAACTCTATAAATAGAATAGTAATTGAACATTTGAAAACACACCAAACAGAGTAATCCACAAACTATTACTTAATTTATGAGAAACTAGTGGGAGTAATATTATTCTGAGTTGTAAGAAATTAAAGAGTGTAGTTCATATAAAATAGTCATCTTTTGACACTACCGAGTTCTCATTAGTGTTATTGTCTTATATATTCAGGTATCATCTTTACCCCATTATAATATTTGGTCTCGTTACTCTCTTTCTATTTAGTGTGGATATCATCCTGTGGGATTATCATTTTCCCAACAGAAAATAAGTTGATTTAACATTGAAAACCTCATTCCAACCATTGCTCCAGTTTAAAATTTCCTCTTCATGAAACCCAGAAAAGTCCCCAAGAACTTGATTCTCCATGTGTAAGCTAGCTTTTTCCACAGTTCATCTTCATTGAGTGGTCTTTGTTCCTACACAAGATCCACCAATGAAGTCTAATTAAGTAAATTACTCTTATTCTTCTTTAGATTCACACCATTAGAAGCATTCCATTCCTTTAGCTTAGTCTTCAGCAATTTAAGTTTGCAAGACAATATAATCTGGCATTTCTTGGATCACAAAAGAATTCCACTAGTCTTCCGCCTTTTTCTTAAAACCCTTCAACATCCATCCATCAATTTTCAAATTTGATATATGATTTAGAAAATGCCAGACTCCAGACTTAAAAGAAATAGGACAATGGTTAGATAAAATCCTAAGGAGTAAGGATTGTTTAATAATATTGAACAATTCATCCACCCAACAAAAAAAAAAGAAATCTATCAATTCTTGAAAGGCATTCATGATTGCTTCCCCTATCCCAAGTATAAAATGCCTCATAACAGTGGAGAATCAATGAGTTATAAGTCCTCAATTATTTCAGATAATTCCTTCATACACATTGTTGTTTCTTCTTTCAATCACAAACTTGGTAGTGTTAAAATCTCCAGAGACCGCACAAGCCCATCTTGTAGAAACTAGCTACCATGTCTCTCCCTTGTGCAGTTTAGAGCGTGAACCCCAGATAGGAAGCAGCTGAAATTCTTGCTGACAGAAGTGAATTTACAGGTAATGGAATGATCACCAGTGTTCATTAACTCTCCCCTCCACATCCTTTTATCCCATGTCACTAAGATACCTCCAAGTCTCCCATTTGCCTACAAAGTCACATATAGTCGGTCAATCTATTATTGCATAGTTGTTTGACAATCACACTATAATTCCCTTCCATCTGTACAATATATATCTGCGCTTCTCCCGTATTAAAAATTTAATCACCCTCCTCTTTGCAATATCACTCAAGCCCCATACTTTCCATGATATAATGTGAATCTTCACTGGGAATTATTCCAATTGTTTCTTCCCCTGTTTATCAAACCACCATCTTTAAAAAGTGATAGTTTAAAAGGTATTGTATTAACAGTCCAGTAACCAGAAGGTGCTGTGGGGAGTATACAGGGGGTAGCTCCATTACATATTGTGTAACTGTAATGAGCTCAAAAAATCTATCATGGCTTCTATATCATTTGCAATTGCCAAGTTACACCAAAAAATGGGATAAACATCTGTACTTGGTACTAACTACAGATTCTGATTTGCTTACAAAAATCCTCCCATTCTTTTCCTTCCAAATGGTCCACCATACTGCTGAAGGGATTGCATGTTTTCATCTTTGTTTTACTCAAGCTTTTTTAAATTAATCTCCAACCGACAGATTCTTCACTTCATTCTGGTCATCTGGTTTCAGGGTAGAGGGAGTAGATTACTGGCTTCCTTTCGCTTCTCCTCCCTCTTCTTGTCCAGTTACAGGAACAACCACACCTCCCATTTCTACCCATGAAACTCAGCTAGCTGAATCTGAATACCCAAAGATTGAATACCCTCTACTGAAAATTGGTGTGATTGCTCCACACAAACCATTGTCGTCATGATTATCCAAACCCCTTCCCCCTCATACATCTCTTCATCACTATCCTCTTCACCGTCTCCGTCTAATATTTGAAGCATCTGTAATTTGCACGAATTTACTAGACTTGAGTATCTACTACTGACTCTACCCACGTAGCGAGTCACAGCTTCGTGTATCATATAAGTTGTCAGCTTCAATATTTTCATGTATATAATCCAACTTGGTTAAGAGCCTGAAGTCATTTGGAAATTTTTACCCAAATCGTAATCAGGCTCAACCTCTTTCTTCTTTAAGAAAGAATTGAGCCTGTGAACCGAGTCCAAAGTTTGGTTTAAACCCCTGATTGAGTCCAATATTATTCAGTTCACCTACACACCCCAAAGGTAAATCTAGGTGTTCAAAAATTTTAAAAATGGTGGGCCTACACACCCAGCCACCCTACCCTCTATAATATCAGGCTCTGGAGGGGACTTCACACAAAGCATAGCCATAGGCTTGACAGCTGTCTTCTTCGTTATTCTTCAGACCTTCATTCACCATCGGCAAACATTCGAACCAGATAGGGAAGCTGAAAACCAAACCATCATTGTCCACTTCTACAAAATTTGGGCTCTTTCCCCGTGACCCTTTGACTTCGATTCTTGCCAATTGTAGGTGTGTTTTTTAAAGAGTGTCCTCTGTGACAATCCATCCACCACATTTCTCCTCTATCTCCTTCATAACCTCCTTTGACCAAAGATGTAGAGGTAGACCGACAGCCATGATCCACAAGCAAACAGTGATTGCTTTCTCCTGAGCACAAGCAATCGGGCAACCACCATTTCAGCTTAAGGGGTTCTTGTTTCCATCTCTAGTCACACCTAGCATTACTTGTTCAGCCATTTCCTCATTAGGAAATTTAAACAAAACTACAGTTCATTCAGGTATACCTGAACACCAAAAGCTAATTTCCATTTAGCCGCTACTATCTTCACTGTTCTGACTGAGTGAGACCTTCCAGCATCGCTGAATAACCCCCTTACTAGACATCTGCTTCGCAAGTCATTTCCCATGATTACAGAAGTACAACAGATTCATTCACTCTGCTATTTGACAATGAAATTTCCCTTCTTTGCCTGCCATTTACTCTGCCTGGCTATATCAGCATAAGAGATGTTCTGATTCTACAGTTGTCTGACGACTGGGTTTACTGCACCTTTGAGCATGAACTTCTCAACTTTTCCTGCTATATCTCCCCATCCTTTGTTCAGGGATAGTTCAGGACCAATAACTGATCTCCTCTCCCCTTTGAACTACTACTACACTAATGCCTCTGCCACAACTGTTGTACTTTTGAGATAAAAAATAGTAACATAAATGGTCATTTAAGCTCCAGATATCATACTTATTCCCCTTTGTTGCTGATGACAGGTGCATTAAATCAGAAAGCCGCATCAACACCTTCTTACTTATTCCCTTTTGTTGCTAATGACAATTGCATGAAATTCCTCTTTCTCTCCACCAAGTCAAACCAGATTTCAGCCCCAGAGAAGTCCTCTGTGACTTCAAAAGATTTATCCCCGGCTGTTAAGTAGAACTTTTTAAAACTTGTTAATGAAATCGCACACCATGCTTTAATCAATCAGAAGAGATTGAAGAAAAATTAATGAGCTTACATGATGTCAGTTGGATTTTAGAAAATCACCTTGTTTCGTGCCTGGGATCATTTTCTCTCAAGTAATCTCAAAGCTTTAGACCCTTGTATTCTGATTAGGAACCTTTTGCAACCAAACTAAATTTATGCCTTTTCCCGGCCTTCGTAAAGTTTTTTTTTCTTTTGTAACTGGTAAATTCTTCCTAAAGCTTTATAACAAAAACGAGTAATCAAGGCCAATATCTTTTTGGATGAATAATAAGATTGATCCCTATAAAATCACACATTACCCTCGTTCCTCTAATTACATCTCAAAAATTAATTTTAGAAGTTCACTGGGAACTTTCGGTGATGGCCTAAAGTTGTAGAAGAAACTAAACCACCTATAGACAAAAATTCAAAGTGTATGTGCAAACATTACACCACTGTCTAAAATTGTCTGTGGGGTTGAATTCACATAATCTGAAGTTGTCTGAAAGCAGTAGTTCACATGCTTCTGATTGTTTAATGCATGGGTTATTCAAAGATTTTTAAAACCGGGACAAAATATAAACACTGGCCAGTGGCCTCAAAAGGGGCTATTTGAGAAAATCATCCCCAAGGGAAGGGCTATTGTTGGACTGTTTAGGTAGAGGTTTGGATTTTGGTGTGGCCGGTCTTACCATAACTACACACAAGAAAAAAAGGTATTTTTTTTAATGGTAACTGAAAAAAGAAAAAAAGAGGGGAAATTTACACCATGAAAATGGAGTCTGCTAATCATTTTCTAGCCTTCACATATATCAAGATTATTTAGCTTATTCCTTGGTGACAGCAGGGACCAGAAAGATACTAGGATAGAATCCTCTTAACAGAGCATAATCTTATTGGATACGTTTTGCCACTATATCAAGCCACATGTCATATCCCATAGATGGCACATCTGGAGGAGAACCAAATGACAAAGACTTCATCATTAATAGAAGTGCAAAATTGTGCTTTGAAAACTACTCAATGATCTAACCACTTTTAGTAATGTTGCACAAATGTGGATGTCACTTCACTTTTGGCACTTAAGAGACATAGTTACGAATATATAATGCTTCAAGTCAAGAAAACAAATCAAGGAGTAAGAACTAAAGAAAATAGCTTAATAACAATACAGCATAATAGAAGACGGGTTTATAAGGGAAATGTGGCTAATATATTTAGGGCCCATACATGAGAATTGCAACTCACTATGAGTTCTGTTACTATCTCTATTGACTATTTAAGGACACTTTTCCATCTAGAGAATATAGTTTTATGTGTTTCGACTATCAATGATAGGCTTCACAATAGAGCAATTAGATTCTCAAAATTTCAGGGAAAAAATGCCTCTGTAATTTTAGAAAAAAAATGCCTCTATAATTTCTTACCTTCCATTTTCTTTTACTTTTTTTCTTTTTGATTACAAACCTATGCTCCTAATCAACAATCTCTCTTGATCTGTAATGAGTATAGCATATCTCATGTGAGCTAAGCACGTGTGGGTCTGTAAAATTTGACCAAAATCGTTGGTATAAGGATTAATTAATTTAGAGGCCAAATTGGAGCACTTCAACCCATTGTGACACAAGTGGATAAAACAAAACTTACATACAGCTATCAAACTTGAAACTATACAGCAGCGAGTACAGCACATCATTTTTGAGATTTATATCTTCCTGCATCTATTTCATGCGAGTTGTTGTCTGTTCAGACTTCAGCCCCAAACCCAATGGGGCCTTTTACTTAAGCTGAAAATCAGACACTAGTTTCTATACTATTGCTCTTGTAATGATTCTACCCCTTATTCGTTCTTGGATCAGTCCTATAATTGCTAAACATAGAGAGAAGGATAGCCAATTCCCATAAAAAATTACATAATAGAAAACAGAGCAATGACACAAGTATAGTGCAAGCCAAGCTAATTTACAAGATATAGAAGCAGTGTAATTTTGGCTGACGTTTTGTACAAATCCATCAGAATTCTAATGTTTGGCAAGCTAAGTAATAGAAGTTGTTGTTTGCGCATTAAAAGTAATAACAGAAAACAAAACACTGAACAGACAAGCTCAGATGATCTTCCAATCACAGATGCGGCATCAAGTAGTTAAAGATGTTTTCAAAAGGATAACTGAAGGTGGAAGAGAGGAGTCATTTTGTGCACTTGACATTACTCCAGTAACAACTATTACACCACACCCTCAAGTAGGGGTCAACTATATAAATCGGTTACATCCATTCTGTTGCATTTGGGTCCATTTTGTTCCAACCACTTAATTGTCTTTTAAGACAAACCGGGGTTCCCTGAAAACTAGATTAATCCCTAATCAACTTAAAAGAACTCCAAGAAAACACAGGACGTAACATATGTGTACCTATAAACATTAAATTTAATCTCTACTAGTCAATATTGCTTATATGGATCTCTTGCTTCAAAATCTCTTTAGTCAAGAAGCTCTATATATGATAGCAACAGGAAACACCGGAGCAGTATCTTACTGAAGCTATGGGAGCTAGTTATCTTAGTATGATGTTCATTAAGGAATGTAACCTGACAACAATAATACGAAAAAAGAATAATAGTATAGCATCTTTTTTCTTTGAGAAGGTAAAGCAATGAACAATAATATAACTTCTTAAACCAGTAATCATTGGCCCCTAGACTTCACCAATTCAAAAGTACCCTGATGAATCTGCAGATACAACTTCATTTTTTCGCAAAAGTAAAGGTCACAGAGAAAGAGCAAAGATCCAAGCAACATCCATTTAGCGGCATAACAAGCAAGAAAATCTTTCTTCACCAGTTGGATAATCTGTTAACTCTAAACTTAAGATAAGAGAATCTTCTTGGAAAACATAGACTAATCAGCTAGAAGTAAAGACCTCCAAGAGAAGGAGATCCGACAACTCACACATTGGTACACAACAAGATGGCTAAAGTGAGGTGCTCTAACTTGCTTAACTAGAAAACTACAAAAAGAAACAAAGATCTCATCTTGCATTCTTGGTATTTAGTAATTCATCTGGAACAAATTCAAATTGAGCTACCACATCTCATTTTTCATAATCAGTATTCAGTACCCAAATCAATCAGCTGAACTAGGTTCCTAATTAACACCATTTTTCAAACAACCGCAATTCCAAAACATTTACAATTCAATAAATTAAGCAAAGAAAGGGAAAGAACACTTACTTTCCATCAAAGAGAGCATCAAAGACAAAAGAAACCAAATAATGATCTGGGTTTTGCTCATCAATCTCAAGCTTTAACGAATCTTTATGCACATTAACACCACTCTTAACTTTCTTAGCTTGTTGGGTCTCAACATAAGGTGATGGGGTCACCATCCCCACTACCTGATGATGATGAGGAGGAGGTAGGTAAGAAGCAGACCAATCATTGTTATGATATGGAGTAAAAACAGACCTACCCACTACAGGATTAGTGCAGTGGCAGGTAGAGGGGTAGGAGTAAGAAGGTGGGGGTGGGAGGAGATGAGGTGGAAAAGGGAAAGGGGGTGGAGGGTGGGGGTGGTAAGGAGGGTCAGAGGAGTAGTAAGAGTAAGAAGAAGAAGAAGAAGAAGGGTAGGAATAATAAGCATTCCAGCTATGATTTCTTCTTCTGTTGTTGCTCTGTGAAACGCCCATCACTATTTTTCTCTACCGTCCTCCGCCGCACACCACCGCAGCTCAGCTCTGTTTGGACTGTTGGGACTTTAGAGTGACAAATGCCTCTCTCTCTCTCTTGGGGGAAAAACAGTGACCTTCCTTCTGTCCTTTTCTCTCTCTTGTTTTTTTTTTTTTTTTGAAACTTTATTTTTTTTAGGTAAAATTATTTTATTACTCCATTTTGTCAAAGTTTGGTTGATAAGAATTTCTTTTTTTTGGAAAAAGACATCAAATGCATTTTCAAATTGCTTCGATATATACATATTATTAAAAGTGAATTTTAAAAAATCATATTCAAAATTAATAAATTGAGGGAAAGACATGTGTTTAATGTTTATAATGATTTAATATTTTATAAATAAAGTAAGAATAATTATCATCTTAATATTTTAAATTTTGACTCATTGCATTCACTTCACCTATAAAATCCACTTATCTTTATTTTATAAAATAAAAAACTCAAAATTTGATTTTGGACTATTTGATTAAATAAATAGCTTAAATATTCATTCGATTTTTCATAATGATTTATAGTTCATCCTCATCGTTTAGCTATATATTTGCTTTATTTGCCACTTTGATTGTGGTTCAATCATTATATTTAGCTTAGTGCTTCAATTTTTTAAAGATTATTTTGATCTAAAATTATATATACATGATATAAGTACTTCGAAAAAATAAATATATCTTCAAAAACACAGGATAAAAGGAGTAAAGATTGGAAATAAATTTTCACTAATTTAATCATCTTTTTCATTTAATATGACAATAGAGATTGGAAATTGATTGTAATGAATTCTAGATTTTTCTTTTCTTCCTTGTCCTTTTTTTTAACGCTATTATGGAACAATTTGGCATACAATTTTTCACAAATATAATGTATTTATTGATGTTCTTAGATTTAATTCTTATTTATTTTGTTGAACTTATGGATAGTAGTTTGATTAAATGTTTAGATATTTTTTAATATTTTAATTGAAAGAGGGTATGAACTATAAAATATTTGTATATAAATCTGATTTAGTTCAGAGTGAATTTTTTTTGTGAGTAGTTGAGAAAGGCTCCAAAACTATTAATTGTGATTTGGTATTTGTGATATTCCCGAGAAATCATGTGAAGATCCATTTGTATCCATAGTTTCTAAGCATTTTTGAGATTTCATTAGTTTGATTTGGTGAGTCTGAATAGATAATCGAAAGAATTAGATTTTAAGATAATAATTACTAATGAATTCTACGAATCAATAAGATTTTAAAGAGAATGATAAAAATAATAAAAGCTTATAAGTAAAATTTTGCATATTTCTACTCATTTACCCTTACCTCTCATCCATATAGTGATTATTGTTTGATGTTCATTATTTATTGTATTCGCTACAATTTTTAATCAATAATAATAGTTTGTGATCACAAACAATTAAAGTTAAATCATTTGAATACTAAGTAGTAAGTTGTTTTTAGAAATATTATTTGAATCATTTCTTATGAAGATGATTTTTACAATTTATTATTGTTAACTAGTGAAACACTTAAATTACAAGTGATTTGCGCTCGTCATTTGCACTATAAAAATGGAAACCAACAATCAACTCCAATATTTCAACTTTGGAAGTGATGCAGCAAGCCACGTTGGTCTTCAACTGATAATTCATTATCTTTAAAACCTACAATAATATTATTATTTAAATAAAAATTATGTCTTTATTCGTATATCTATTAAGGAACTCACCCAAATAACAAGTCAAAATTTTGCTTTAACAGGGTGAAGTGTTCAAATGGAGGAGTACTTAAAATGGAGTATCAAAATGAAAATTGAATAAAGAGGATTGTTTGTATATTTCACTATGACTCAATCTATTAAAATTTGATTCAATCAATATAAAATAAACATCAGGATAATAATTTGCACAACTAGAGTTCACCTTTTCGAAAGAAAAAAAACTCCATTTCTGTAATATGTTAATATTAAGTTGTTAAAATTGAAACACAATATAATAACGGTACAATAGAAACTTTTTATTTGTCTTTCCTCTTTTAATTTGTTGACAAAATACTTTTTCTAGAAAGGAAAAAACATTACATGAAGAAGGGAAATAAAAGAGATCATACAAAAGATAAACATTGGTATTATTAGACTATAAAACAATTACAAATACAAACAACAAATTTAAGGTCAAAAAATAAATACAAATCACTTGACAATCTAACATGTCTTAGTTTTTACAAATACATAGATCAACCATAGCACTTAAAGCATTCAAATCACAAATCTTTAATTATATGAAAAATAAGTAAGCAAAAGGGAAAGAAGAACACTTTTTTTTAATTTCCCACTCAGTGTACGAAGAAATCTCGATTGTAGGGCCATTCGAGGGTGACGCTCCAAACAGGAAAGAAAGAACTTGATCAACAAAGTTCTGTTCTTGGCTTCTTCCTAACAGAAATGCAACCTCTTTGATGATCTCTAAATATTCTAAGCTCAGAACAATCCCTCAAATCTTCAAGACTTATGTATTGTTGTTTCACCATTCTTGAAAAATCACAACCAGTATCATTAATCCAAATATAAGGGTGACAAGATTCATCATAATAATAAAGTAAACTCTTAACTCCACCTTTATAATAATTATTACCAGGCATATAAGCCTTGTAAATTTTCTTGGAATTTAACCTCTTTGATGATCCTGGCTTCAATGTATGAACTTTCTTCAAGATTGAACCAACCCTTATTTGCAATTCAATTGATTTATCACTAAAATTCCAAATCCTTGTCCCAAAACTAGAGACTTGAGCTTGATCTTTGCACCCATTGAAGCATTTCACTAAAGACACAAGGCTAAAATTACCACCACTCTCCATTTCATTATTTATGAGTCTTTTTTTTGGTCACCAAGGCTGGCTAGCTTTTTAAAGGGTCTAGAGAAAGCAAATAGTCATCATACACTTAGTGTAACTTTCAGCCAATTGCTATATATTCCAAACTTTGCCTACTAATTGATTCTGATATTCTTGGATTTGTGGGCCATTGAAAATGTAGTAACTCTTTGGTTTAGGAGTGTGAGAAATTAAGTTTATTAGCTGTGAGACTATGACATGATTTTATATATATAAATATGATATTTATTGAAGGATTTTACAGGGACTATGGTAAAACTAAAAGTGTAAAATGTTTACCATTTAATGTTGTGCTAATAGAAAAATTATATATAATTATAATTATGCTAGAAGGAAAAAGACTAGCAAATCTCTTAGGCAAATAGAGTAGGTGGTTGTAAATTTACTACTAGTTATAATTAAGTTTATTAGCTGTTAGACTATGACATATTTTTTTTTTCTATTAAGGAGTGACATAATTTATATAAAATATAATATTTCATAAAGACACCTGTATCTTTCAGTGATTAAGAAGTGCCTCCTAAAACTTTTTAAAAAAAATTAAACAACATTTAAGCAGTATGATATAGTCTAAGCCAAAAATCTTAGGATGCTTGAAGGGGATTTTAAAAAAATGTCCAATCTTCATTTCTAAGGTACCACATAATTTGGACTATAACAAGATAAAAGCAACTTTCTTGGGGTCAGAAAAGAAAGAATTGTTTACTAGTGAATTATGGATTAGGCTTCAAATAATTTTGCTTTATCTGTTATGATTATGCTTGTGCTTTTTTAATCTTTTTTTTTTTTTTTAACTTTTAATAATTATAATTTCTAACAAGAGCACCTTTAGCCTCTTTCTGGTGAAACTTCAGGGGCAGGCAAAGAATTCAGAATTGCCAATTCTTTTTTAGGATATTGGAACTTGACTTGACTGTGGTCCTGACCCACCAGCCATTTGGTGAAAAGTGTTAACAAATATTAGGCCACACCAATAACTTTAGTGGCCTTGTTATGATGTTTGTTGATATACATCATAACAAGTTATCTTCTTGTGTTTCCACATGGTTTCTATAGATAAAATTGCAACATTCCTAATGCAAGAACATGAAATGCTTTTTTGAAATTCATATGTTAGTGTTCCCAAGTAAGGAGATAAAGGTTCTATCGGAAACTTCGTGTGATACTTAGGCAAAGTTGAGTGAGTGATCCTTTCTCGTTACAAAAAATAGTTTAGACTTTCGTGAAATAAAGTAAAAGTTGAATGACCATCCATGAAACGCGCCAATTCAAGGCCAACCATAGTCACCTTCACCAGTTGCTCAATTTATGGATCGAAAAGTAACTTGGTAAAACATTTGCATAAGTTTTAGTTCCAATAAATGACTCTCACAAACAGATGCACAACTGAGTTTAAAGTTCAACTAGTTGTCTTAGTTTTCTCTTGAGAATATAAGAGCAATTATCAAGTCCAATCCAAGAACATGATAAAGGGTTCTTATGGGTTTGAGCAGTAGACCAAGGGAACGCGTAAAAGGAAGAAAATTATTTCCCGGGGTTTATTACACTGGTGGTAATGGTAATCCAGGACTCGTAGATTTGAAGTAGCCCCAAAAAGAAACTAAATAATTCAATTTCTGTCCAAACTACGTCCATTTGTATGATCTGCCTGTACAAATAAAGACTATGAAAAAGCTTCTTCACCAAAGGGATGCCAAAATCATCAATAAGAAATGATACCTATAGCCATAACGCAAGTATGAAATATACAAAGATAATACCAGTCCTATTTTTCATGATTGTCTTGAGCAGAATCTATCTTTATTATAAGGGGCTGGTCGAGACGTGCAGCTGAATCAGCCACAGTTGGTAGCTCTGGTATGGACAATATGTCGTCAATATCTTCATTTTCAGCCAGTGCTTTTTCTAAAGCAGCCTTTGCTACTCTTGTCACACAAATAATCAAAAACACTGCAATACAGACAACCAAGGTGGTGGTTATTTGAAATCCTACGTTCAAATGTGTTAACATTTCATCAAAGATACAATATAGCTTAATCCAAACATCATTTGCAGATAATTTACACATGTAATACTTGAATAAATGTCAATATTCCAAGAGACTTTCACAATGAAACAGGTTGGGGGGGGGGGGGAGCACAAAGAATGCTTGGTGAGAAAGAATTCCATTCATGAGAAGGATGAATACTTTTAGAATTGCTAGACTAGAGAGCGCTCTATACTAACAACATCTTTCTCAAATAATATAACGTTATACACAGGTAATACTAAAGTATATAACTACATATTAATGTTTCAAGAGACGTTCACAATGGAAAAGCTGGAGGGAGCAAATGATGTTTGGTGTGAAAAGATTTGCAGTTCATGAGACGGATGAATACTTTTAGAAAAGCTGGTAAGGTAGTTACATATAGCACTTTATCTTCTCCTCTTCTACTTCTTGAAGTCTTATCAAAGAATCTATGGCCCTCCCCAGACCCCACTTGTGGAAATACACCGGGTATGTTGCTGTTATAAAAGAACCCATGGCTACACTGAAAGCTTTTTATTTATTTATTTTGCAACTTCTAAGTTCTTCTCAGTTCCCTTTTCCTGATTGTTAAAGGTATTATATTAACTTCACCAATAAGAGAATGCTGAAAAATAGGTACAAGAGGAGGCTACATTACAAATTATGAAATGAGCTCAAGAAGTCAATCATGGCATTTAAAGCAGCCATGTAGCACGAAAAAGGAAAAAAGAAAAAAGAAGAGAAGATATACATCTTTGCAAATAGAGACTGAAGAAAGCTTCTATTTACAAGGGTTGGAGGCCCATATCCTTTCTTATTATTAGTATTTAGTGAGATAGCTTGTCTTGGTTCCGCAACATGGATTATTTCAATCCGGTTTTCATGAATATTGAACTCCATTCACTATATTGTAAATTGTTTTTAGTTATGTATAGTAATTTTTTTTTGGATAAATAGTTATGTATAGTAATTGTTTTATATATATAGTTATGCATAGCATATACTTGAGTGTAAGTCTAAGTTTGACAAAATTTGGTTATCAAAATGCCAGCAGGGGTATGCTAAGAGAGCTATAAGTCAAGGTATGCTAAGAGAGCTATAAGTCAAGGTATTACGCATTTCCTCAATTAATTCTGTTCGAGACAAAATACAAGTTATATCATAATGCCAGCATTCAAATTAAAGAGCCTCTTAGAAAAAAATTGACTGGTGATTTTCACTTTCTAGCAGCATATGGACATCTTGAGAAAATATTAAATACTTGCAGCAGTTTCACATGTAGAAATCTTTTCGGATCAATAAAAAAGTTAATGCAATGTATTAGTATTAGAGACTCACCAGACACCAAAAACCCCAATATTATCATAGCCTGACAACACAAAAAACAAAAGAAAAAAGGATTGTCAAAAATTCAAATAGAACAAACAATGAGAAGGATTGATTTGATCTGCATGATGAAAATAGAGTTAATACAATCAGATTCATTTTATTCGATAAGAAATCCATAGCAAAGTAGTGCTAGAATGATTACTAGGGCTGTCAAATTAGTGGGTTGGGCTAAATTTGCACAAGTAGAAATGATTACCAACTTATGAATTTTTCATCAACAGTTACCAACAAAGCACTTGGTTTTGGAATTTGTGATCTTTCTATTTTTTTTGGTGATCAAGTAAATATAGCCATTTTGTGACCTATTTATTTATTTAGAAAAAATAAAACATCACCCACTAAAAAATTAGTAACTGTAGGTTAGAGTTCAATTAGTGACGTATCATTTGTTGAAGATGAAGGGGAGCTGATGATTGGAACATGTCAAGGAACAGGTCCAACGAAGCTGACTGACGAGTTAACAGTAGAGTTTGAGCCAAACTAGGATTAGACAACTTATATCGACTAGGCTGCTATTTATTGTACTAGCTAAAGTCGACTAGGATTAGAAAAATCAAGGATTGTATTGATGATTAAAATTGTTAAGTACATACTCCTATATGGGGAGAGAATTGCAGAGTCCTAAGTAGCAGCCTAGTGGATATAAGTTGTCTAATCAAACTCTACAGTAAACATTGGACCTGTTCCAATCATCAGCTCCCCATCATCTTCAACATCATTATGTTAAGCTGAACATATATTATACCACATACAGATTACATTCAAATGAATTTAAAATAGTGAATACTGCGACGAGTATAGTGCGACATACATATGCAAGAAACTATTAGGACAAATTCAATTTTAGAGATACTGAACAATGAATGAAATAAAGAATCCAAATAAAGGCAAAATATATCATTTAAATAAAAACTATGAATGTAGAAAATGAACACTTCGAGCTCACTTGAAGCTCAGAACTGATTATCTTTTGTAAAATAAAACCTAAAAATGGCAACAAAACCCAGCTAAGTCATTTCAGTAGAGGACAGTTCCACAGTCCATACTAACCCAATCCATGCAAGTTTTGCCAATTTGACCAGGTGTCAAAACTGAGGCTACAAAGAATAGATCCCGTGTATAAGTACGACAATTAGCCTTTCTCTGTAACTGTCATGACTTGATTATTTTTTTGGTGCAACATTTCAACAACTACTGTTACGACTCAACCTCAAGCCGACGGTGGCTTTGAGAATCCTCAATATCATAAATGCTCTATTTGGGTTCATTATGTATTTCAATATTCCATACTTAAGGATTATATTTCTAACATACTCTAGTGATTACATCTTTAACATACTAAGGGGTTGTTTGGCTGCAGGATTACGGGGTTATCCCAGTATAAAATTTGGGAGTAAATTTATCAGTGTTTTGTTGTAGGTATTAGAGAAAACCATGACAAAACTCTCACCAAAATCATAGTATTATCTACCCACATGGAAGGTGGGATTATCTGTCATGGTTATAGTCCCATGGTTAATCCTAGGATAATCTTGTTTTGAACCAAACAACCTCAAAGAGTCTTCTAGTAAGCACTACCTTCTAATTGGTATCATATATACAGATTTTCAATTTTCAATGGTTTCTATCTTTTGCTAGATCTGCCTTGACTCCGACATATTCTAAATCTATTCAGATAACTTTTTTCCATGTAATTTTAGGCCGACACTTTCCTCTTTAGCACCTTCAAACATCATGTGCCTGGACTATGTAACACATGGTCAAAGCGACATCCTCTTATTTTATCCTTATACAAGCTACTTGCACCTTCTAACAGATGTGATCATTTATGATTTTATTTAATCTTGTAGGAGCATATATCCATCTTAACATTAGCATTTCTAGATACTCCTCTTGTGGATATATTGGTTTTAGAAGCCTAACATTCACTTAGGTACACTCTTGTGGCACTCGTCCATTTCAACCATCCTACATTAATAAAATGTGAACATCTTAATCTATCATTCCATTCTCCTAGATTATTGAGCCTATATCTAAATTGTCTATATTTAGGCACCTCAAGTTCATCTAATCTGACCTTAACTTCACTCCTATCTCACTGTTTAAACTTCTCAGGCATGTATTGTCTTACTCTTACCAGTGTTGTTAAAAGTCATTGCTTCGTTGCTTAGAGGGATGATGCAATGTGAAGCAAGGCATAAGTGCTTTATAGGCGATGTTATGTGCTTCAGATAGGCAGACCTTCAAACAATGACGTTGTTAGGGATGCGTTGGAAGTCATTAATTTAAGTATTTAATTATTTATTTAGTTGTTTTATTCATTATGCTAGAATAGGGTTTATATTTCATAGTTTTATAAGGATTAGGTTAAGTTATAGTTATTAGTTTGGAATAGTGGAATAGGATTTAGGTCCTACTTTAATAAGAATTAGATTCCCTATTGATGTAATAAGACTCCTATTTAAAGGGGTTTTTGATGAATAAATCTGGAAGTCATAATTTTAAAAAAATTAAGAGATCAGAGTTCTCTATTCTAATAAATTCTAAGGTTTCAATCTCCCTTTAACGAGTTGATTTATATATCGCCCTGTGAATCGATCCTTCCCTAAAGATTCATAACAATTTGGTATCAGAGCCTAACACAATGAGCAATGAGATCAATCCAGATTTCGTATTTTTTATTCTAGAATAGGGTTTATATTTCATAGTTTTATAAGGATTAGGTTAAGTTATAGTTATTAGTTTGGAGTAGGATTTAGGTCTCATACTTTCATAAAAATTAGATTTCCTATTGATGTAATAAGACTCCTATTTAAAGGGGCTTTTGATGAATAAATCAAGAAGTCATAATTTTTTAAAAAAAACAAGAGATCAGAGTTCTCTCTTCTAATGAATTCTAAGGTTTCAGTCTCCCTTTAACGAGCTGATTTATATATCGCCGTGTGAATCAATCCATACCTAAAGAATTCATAAAAGACGTGCAAGGAGATCCAAACAAGAAACCGTACGTTATTTGAATTGCAACTTTGAGAAGTTAGAACTGATATTGACACATATTGGATGCTAAATTAGTTATTTTACTTGCAAATTCATTATTACTATATGTTTAATATTTTTAATATTTGATAAGTTGTGTGCTTCACTTCAAAGAAGTGTGCGCTTTAAACTTCTCACTTTTTGCTTAAGCATCATGAACCTCGTTGTTTACTCGCACTTTCTGCTTTTAAAACACTGACTTTTGTTTATCCTAAAACTCTTACTCTCTAAAGTACTTCTCTATAGCTCCAACCTATGATTGACACCCTCATTAATTTCATCAATTAACACAATATCATCTGCAAAGAGCATGCTTCATGGTATCTCATCCTGTTGGTTAATATGTCCATAACAAGCACAAACAGGTATTGGCGTAACGTAGAGCCCTGGTGCAAACGGTAAGGGGAAATCCTCTGTCCCTACCACTGTTCTCACATTTGTAACAGCTCCTTCATACATATCCTTTATGATATTCATATATTTGACATGAATTCTTTTCTTTTCCATTACCGACCAAAGGACATTTCTTGAGAGTTGGAACTCTATCATATGCTTTCTATAAGTCGACGAAATATCATGTTTACATTCTTTTTCTTCTTATAATTTTTCATCAATCTTCTTAGTAAAAATATAGCCCCTATTGTAGACCTATCAAACATAAAACAAAATAGGTACCCTGTTCGACGTCATCTATATTTTATCTTTGGATCAACTAGATTAAAAGGAAGTTGACTTTCCTCTCCAACATTTTGATTTTGTTTTCACTTAATGATGATTCCTCCCATACATCTTGATTGGCCTACTTTCTACACAGAGCAGCCCACAAGGAAAAGACATGATCTTGAACACTAAAATTATCAACAATAAAACAACTACGTCTATCAAACTAGTAGGGGACGGATATATAAATCCTCTATCTCTATTCCCGACAATTTGGACACATCACCCAATACTCAAACATATTTAGTGCTCTTTCGAACTAGAAGATTCTCCAAAACTAGACAGAACCTTGACAAATATCAAACCTAAATAAGATGATATCTTAATCACACAGAGCTGTTTTATCCTTCATATGGATCCTTTACTTTCATTTGTTCTGTTCTAAGTTAAAATTGCATGTAATCCTGGAGAAGACAACTTCATATCATATGATTTTGTCTATTTCATCCCATTTTAGCACAACAATCATCAGTGTCATGCCTAAATATACAGTGCATTCGAAGATCTACTAGGACAGTCATATAATCTCAAGTGACATTCTTTCGTTCTATTCTCTGTGTGTGCTACTTGCACTCAACTAAATGTGATTAATTACTAATTTTGTCTAATCTTGTACTTCGTTCACTTTTACTAATCCATTATACTAAAAATAAAATTCACTTTTACATGTCCACTTTAGCAAATCAAGAAAAAGACAGTTTTATTTTTCCTATTTTACCCTTGACATCCAGCTACTCATTGCCCAAATTATTTTTCCAAATCCATTGAAACTATACAACATAAAAATGGGTATTATGGTAAATATGCAATTTATTTATTATTTCTTAAGGAAGTGCAGCAAAAGTCATCGTGGACAAGTAAAAGTGAACAGAGGGAGTATAAGTGTATCCACCTTAACATTTATATCTCTATGATAATCATCAAAGTACTGTAATAGAATACTTATTTTTTATGACTGAGAAATCTGTCTAACGCCAACCTTAGGACCAATGCAGCCTTGGAAACTCGTGGATGATGGGTACGCCCTCTACTCTTCTCCACTTACATATTAGCATAGCTTCGTATGGTGCAGGGCTCGACCTGTGCCTAAGTCACAAGTTCCCCAATCTTTGCCATTTGAGCTAAGCCCTAGGGTCAGTACCATAATAGAATACTTATTTGTTCCTAATGAAGTACTGTAAATTCATAGTTCACCACAACAATGGACTTTCAGTTTTTCATTTATCTAATGCAGCTTGTCTCTTTTAATAACTCTCATCTCAATGATTGTGCAAAACGTTCAATTTAGAATGAATTGCCTGAATGCATCGTTGACTTTACATTATCTAATGTTACCAAGTACATAGATCACTCAATTAGTGGAACAGTAACGAGTTTCTTATTTAACTACCCTCTTCTAATTTTCAGTTTATTACCAAGCATTTGTTAGTTCATCAATAACCGTATAAAATTAAAATATTATGTCTCTGTTTGACATCCTGAAATCAGTCATGTCGTACACAATTTTCACTCTTCCAGCAAGATATAGTATGTTGAGAGTGTCATCTCATCAGTTATTAGTTAGATAGGCAAAACATATCACATCCACGCAGTGAAATTCATTGAAAGTCTTCATAAATGAGTCAATGGCAGGTTGGGATTTGTTTACACATGTGACCTAGCCATTTTCTCTTCCTTGCCCTCAAAATTTCTTTCCAGCTTGTGCGCCACCACCAACTTAATAGATGCCTTGTTAACTCCCCACTAACACAGATACTAAGTCTCTCTATGCACCAAGACTTAGGTGGATCCATGGATAGGAATAATTCACCTAGTTCACCTCTACTAGGATTTGAACCTTGGTTCCAAGATTGTCACTCCAACTTTAGATTGATAGCACCCCCTTGGGGGGTTCCTTGCCCTCCAAAGCTCCTTGAGGGGTGGAAGCAAAAGAAAAACCACAATTCGTCACATTAACTAGTTATTTGTCCTACATGCCTGAACAATACTACTATTCAGTTTGAGGTACAAAAGACCATTTGCCAATGTGCAAACATGACTTAAATTACTATCAGATTAGCATAAGAATTGTCAAATGTATATAGCACAGGCATTCACTTAGCTCTTACCCAGCGAGTTTTTGAAAATTCACCCCATCCATGAGTAACATCAGAGAGATCTTTCAAAGTTGTGCCGACATACACAAGGGCAAAAGTTATTGGCTGCAACAGAGAAAGAAATAGATTCATCGATAACAACAACAACAAGAACAAACCCAGTGAAATACTGCAAGTGGGGTCTAAGGAGGGTAGTGAAATCATCATTAATAAATATTAATACGATAAAAATATAGAAATCATAACTAAAAGATCATTTTTCTAACACATCAATCAATAAGCAAAGAAACATGGACGGCGAAAGATGTCTGGGTGGAATTCCAAGGGTTATTGAAAAGACCAAGGCACGCAGATGATCCTAATATGCCACAATGGCTTCTTGGTCAGGGTCATTTCACATAGCACCAGCAGCAAGTCAACCACATAAACAATAGAAATCTCTCTTCCAAGAGGAGTGATCAAGAATTTTACTTTGTCCCTGCATATTTATAAAGGGGTTTGACAGAGTCTCCCAGATCAAAGCTGGCACATGTGCATATGCTTACCAAAAAACCCTTTATATCATAGTCAAATTTGCTAATATCCCATTCTAATGCGTCGTTACAGGTCCCCCAATTAGGTTTATGGTAACTGTATTGCTTGGTTTCTCTAAATTGGAGCTACACAGATGCTTTTAAACAACTTTATCAAATTTATGAGTAGGGGGATGGGACGAGGTTGCTAACTACATTCCAGTAACATTTTTGACATTGCATTCGTTAAACCACACAACTCCAAAAAACAGAGCTCAGGTTATTCTTTGACTACTACGGTGAAGCTAGAGTGACATCTACTTTTACAAGGATATCAAAATATTTCTTCAGATTCCATCATAAAAACACCTCGACCAAACACAATGACCATATCTATGTCACATGGCAAGCCATGAGAGTGATTTGACCAGAGGAAACTTGGAATGGAGGTAGAAGAGAGACAGATAGATAGATGAGCTCAGAAAATTCTCTGCCTACTACAGTGAAGTAAGAAAAAGCATTTACTTTTACAAGGATATGAAAACAATTCTTTAAATCTCATTCTAAAAACACCTCAACCACAGTCTAGGGCCATATTTATGTCACATGGGAAGTCAAAAGAGTGATTTTTGACCTGGAGGCAACTGGGAAAAGAAAAGGAGGGGGGGGGGGCACCATGACCATATCGATGTCACATGGCAAACCATGAGAGTAATTTGACCCAGAATTTTGACGACAGATAGATAGAAAGAGTGAGACTTACCATCATTCCCAACCATGAAGCGAGCATGTATTCCCAAATCGAAACTGGTGTCACTGATAACAGGTAGTTCAGCATATTAAACGGAAGCAGAGGAACGAGTCGGAGCAGCAAAACGATCTGTCAAATCAGAGAAAATCAATGTGCAGGGTTACTTCTGCTCTTTTTGGAAATCAACATCCATATTACTGACACACTTCTAAGCCGAAAACGACAATTTGAAGATGACATGATTATGAGAGGGCCTATCGGGCCTTTCAAGGAAAACATATGAACCTTAAAGCCAGATCTCCGAATTGCAATTGCAACTGCACGGAACTGTGGATAGTCTTTCAACTTGGAAATGACAAATGACCTCCCAATCTGTCAAAATGTCAGTGAAAGAACAATAATTAATGAAAATAATCAGTTCATAAACAAACGTCTTAGGGGTCTGACACAAGAATATATAAACAGAAAGGAAAATGAAGGAATAAGTAACAAAAAGTATGCCCTATCCATACACAATTTGACCATATCCTGAATAAAAAGTTATCCAAAATGACAAATCTACAGACCTGTACCTCAGGTAATCCAATTTTTGTAATATGACTAGCATCCCAATTAGAGCTCAGGGAAGTGGACTATGGAAGAAATCATGCTGTTCTGACTTCTAATAAATACTTCAAGTGAATTACATTTTTTAACTTCTCAACAAAGTATCCCTCTCTAGAATGCAAGAAAACTTACTGTTCTACCAAGAAGAAATGCTGCCGCAGCACCAATGGTAGCACCAATAGAATCAGCAACAAACCCCACAGGCAGGCCAAATAGATAACCACCACCTAGCTGAAAACAGGACCATGCAGTTCAATTCAATCATAACATCTAGATTCATCAAATTATTACTTTATGTATTTAAACAAATATCATTGATAACTAAGTCCATGCTCCATGAGCAGCAGAGACAGACTGGTAAATATGTGCTATAAAAGAATTTTGAACAGTTGTATTAAAAAAAATGGTGGTTAGGACTTAAGCGGGAGACATGACTTAAACAACAAACGCCATAAGTTTTACCGTAAGAATTGATGCAGGAACTGCCAATACTGTAAGAGGAATGTATGCAACAGCCCTGCAAGACATAGAAAACAACATGACCAAAAGCACATCAGCATAAATCTCCAGTGTTGATTGCACTATCTTAAAGTAAGGAATTTTATTTCACCAATTCGAGGAAACCCCTTGTAGAATTTTAATTTATGGTTAAATTAAGGGAAAACCGAAAGCCCTTGTATAATACAACAAAAACAAACCCTGTGTATTCCCAAAAGTGAGGTTTGGGAGGATAGAGTTTACGCAAACCTTACCCAACCTTGGGAGGTAGAGAGGTTGTTTCCAATAGACCATCAGCTCAAGAAAAATAAATTCAAAGCAGATTGGAGAAGAAACCTTGTATAATACAATTTAAGGATATTCTACATAAAAGCAATGCTTAGAAATATATTCAGCAATCACCGATAAAAGTAGGAACACCTAAAAATACCAGGGATAACAGAAAGAACTAGAATTGAATTGATGAGTTCTCTCACCTTTCAGGTGAAGATAATAACAGTAATCATGCTTCTAATTAGAACAAGAAATGACACACATCCAAATTTTACAAGGCTTATCTCTGGATTACCATCTATAGTAATTCCTTTGTTTTTTTCTTTTCAAAAAAGCCCACAAACATGCCGGCAGGGATATTCCCACATTTTTACTCCAAGCATTCACATTTCACAGTGTGTACAGAGAAAAGGAGAAGTGATTAGCTCAAGCAGCATAAACATGAACAACAGTCACCTTTTAACTAAAGAGCCAAATAGATGAAAGAACAGCAACATAAAGGGATGAGCATTGAAAGAGCAAAAATGAACTTCTATAATGTCTAAACAAGAAGAGTCTTCCAGGTTAATAAGGAAACAAATTGGCATAAACTTAGCTCCTCCCCCCCCCCCTCCCAAAACCCAAACCCAAAAAATGGAACACGAACACAGACCAAGTATGTGATACTGGATCCAGGATACACCAGAGACTAGATAGGATGAGCAGGGGAAGAGCGACCAGACCAGACAAGATTCCTGTGGAATTTGGAAAGAGCACAGACATGACAGACATGGAGCAGTGCAAAAATGCCCCAAGAATGGAAGCGGAGTACAATGGCCCCATTGTACAAGAACAAGGGTGATATCCAAAACTGTAACAATTACAAGGGCATCAAGTAATTAAGTCACACTATGAAAATTTGGGATAGGGTGATGGAAATGAGGGTGAGGAAGGGTGGTGAGTCCGTTTCTCAGAACGAATTCAGTTTCATGCCGAGGCAATTGACTACAGAAGCCATTCATTTGGTGACAATACTGATGGAGAAATACAGGGAAGGAAAGGATTTGCATATGGCGTTCATTGACCTTGAAAAGGCTTATGAAAAAGACTCGAAGGAAGTCCTCTAAGATGCCCAAAGGCTAAAGGCGTACCAGTAACTTACACTAGGGCGATAAAGGACATGTATGATGGAGCCAAGACTCGAGTTAGGATGGTGGAAGGAGACTTTGAGCACTTCCAAGTTGAGATGGGGTTTTGCACCAAGGATCAGTTCTTAGCTCGTTCTGATTTGCCTTGGTGATTGATGAATTGACGCGGTGTATTCATGATGAGGTGTCATAGTATCTGCTATTTGTGGATGACATGGTACTGATCGATGAGACATGCAATGGAGTAAATGCTAAGTTGGAGGTGTGGAGACAAATGGAGTCCAAAGGGTTCAGGTTGCAGGAGCAAAACGAAAAATTTGAACTGTCAATGCAGTGATACAGTGCATGAGGTTGGCGTGGAAGTGAGGCTTCATACTCAGGCTATCCTTAAGAGATATAGTTTCAAGTATCTTGGGACGGAAATCCAAGGAAGTGGGGACATCAACAATAATGTCACTCATCGTATTGGCGTGGATGAAGTGGAGGCTTGCGTCCGAGTTCTTGTGTAATAAGAAGGAACCACCTAAACTTAAAGGTAAGTTCTACAAAGTAGTGGTTAGAACGGGCATTGTTGTATGGGGTTGAGTGTTGGCCAGTCAAGAACTCTTATGTGTAGAGATGCAAGTCGAAAAATGAAAATGTTGAGATGGATGCGTGGGAACACTAGGAGTGATAGGATTAGGAATAAAGATGATCGTGACAAGGTGGGATTGGCCTCCGTAGTGGACAAAATGAGGGAAGCAAGACTAAGATGGTTTGGACATGTGAAGAGAAGATGTGTAGCCCTGGTGAGGAGGTGCTAGAGGTTGGATATAGCGGGAACGAGGAGAGGTGGAGGTAGGCCGACAAAATATCAGAGAGAGGTGATTAGACAGGACATGGCACAACTCCAAATACCCGACGACGTGACATTAGATAGGAGCGTGTGGAGAAGGTTAGTAGGTATGGAGTGTTATCTTGATTTTTAAGGGTTTAATCGTATCCTTGCAGTGTTTTGCTTTTGATTTCACCATCACTTGTTTTTTATTGTATTTAGGTATCGCATTATTTTGTGGTTGCTACTGTTTCCTTATTAGTTGCTTCATTTCCCCACTGTCGTTTTTCTTTTTCATTATTCTGATATATTATACTCGAGTCAAGGGTCCTCCGAAAATAGTCTCCTTAACCCCGCGAGGTAAGGTATAGTCTTCGTATACTTTACCCTCCCCATACCCCACATGTGGGATTCCACTGGGTGTTGTTGTTGTTTGTAATACCCACACAAATTAGCTAGAATAACTCAAATTTGCATGTATATCCATTCCCACCTTGTCAAGTAACTCAAATCACTCAACTAAATCAAATTTAGAAAGGATTTAAAATGTGCAGATAATATTCATATATAAAAGCACACTTACAGTACAAGGGGACCCCAAGGACCAAGATCTTGCTCAATCCATTGCAAGAAATCTTTCAGTATCTGCATGAAAAAAAAAGGTATTTTAGAGCACAATAGAGAGAGATGAATAACTTGAATCAACAAGGCATCGTAGACATGTCTCTAAGTTATTTAGTTTATTGACAGAATTTCACAGAACTACAACCGAAAAAGTGAGGTGCACTTGATTCATTATCCATTTAAAATTGTTCCAAAGTTGGGATTCAAGAATCCAATCTAGTAATATCATAAATGAATCCAGAAGTAAGTTACATCATGTGTATCACACATTATGAATTTCTGAACGTATATCACTGGATAATATAGTCAACTGCATTTGGCACAAATTGTCAAGAGGTCCATAATAGACATGAAATACAACAACAACAATAAAAAGAGAAGCAATTACTCCAATGGAAAGTTCAAATTACACATTAGTTTTCCAGGTTCTGGAATAAGCTCACTCTTTCCTCACAGCTCGTGTCAATCATATTTATGGAAGATGCTAGTAAGATTTGCTCGGAACCAAGCACTACCCCAAGTCACAGATAACAATGTAGACATAAACCCAACACTGAAACCTCTACCTGAAATGATCCGTGCAACCAAATAAATCACATCCAGAAAAGGACAATCATCTTAATCAAATATAAACAATAACTATACCTCAAATCCAAACTAGTTGGGGTTGGCTTATAAATGTTCTATGTCTATTCTGCTCTATTTGAGCTAGTTTCATTCGAACTACTTTTAAAGACAAATTAGGTCATTCTCAAACTCTCACACTAATCCCTAAAGCTGACATACAAATCTCTGGCCAAACTAAAAAGACTCCTAGCAAATGAATAACAATACACAGACGGCGAAAACCCAAATTGGCAAATGAACAAATGCCAAATGCAAATACTTTCACAGCCCTAAAAAGGCAAAAACTCACGAATAATCCATACCTATAATTTTTACCAAAATCCCAAATCACGAAACCGTTTCCCAACCAAAAGGGTAGGTCAAATTTCAATAAATTAAAAATTAAGGATAACCCAGGTGAGCCAAGAATAACGAACAACCAAGAAAAAACTTCGCTATGAAAAAACCCAGATCAAATAAATCACCAAAAATGATGAAAACATAACAAATTAAGAAACCCCATATGGGAAAAAAGAAACCTTTTCAACCGGGAGAGTGAAACAAGCGGTGGCAATTGCAGCGAGAAGGAGGAGAAGAAAAGTGAATTTGAAAAGAGAAGACCAATGAAAAGCCATTGATAACCTCTTACGCCAAGGCCTACACTCCTCTTCGTCTTGGTCGTTAGGAGTTGCTTGTTTCAATGACAAGCGCGGCCTTAATCCTCCTAAATTAGCCAGATTTCTCAATTGAAGATTAAAATTAAACACCCCTAAATCTATAAGGATAAAACCCCAAGAAAATTTCTACAATGCCTCATCTCCCAAGAACAAAAAGATCAATTTTGCGATAGTTTTTGATCTTGGGGTGGATCTATAAGCTAAAAAAAGCTTTGCTTTGCTACTTTCCTTCTGCTATTTTTTGCGTTTTGCGTCTAGGAAGATGCTAATTCGCGTAACGTAGTGAAAACTCCAAAGTCTTGCTTCTTTCCTATAAATATTTACACTTTTCTAAAACACAAACAAAAAAACAATTTGATTAATTAATCCTTATGTATTGTACTTATTAGTTCCATCAATTTTATGGGAAAACAAAAAAAATATATTATGGTGAAATTAAATATAATTCTAGAATAAAATTTATGGAACTAAAGAAAGAAATTTCGATTAATGGGGGATTATTAGATATTTAACCTATGATATGACATTTTTATTGTAATATATTTAAAAATTGTTAATTTATTTGTTATAATTTTTTATAATTCGCATTTTTTTAGTGTGATTGAAGAAAATAATAACTTTGAGATTATTAATTTGAAAAGGATTTTAAAATAATAATATGACAATGGACTTCCCAAGTATTGAATTGGGAGTATTGATGATTGATGGATGAAGTGGAGGTTCACATTTGGACTTTTGTGTGATTAGAAGGTGTCACCTAAATTTAAAGGCAAGTTATAAAGAGTGACTATGTTGTATAGAACAAAATGTTGATTCATTCGAGAACTCTTATATTCAAAATGTGGAAGTCACGGAGATGAGAATATTATGATGGATAAATAGGTATACTATGAGAGATAGGAATAAATTAAAGTGATAACATTCGAGATAAGGTAGGAGCGACTTTAATGGAATACAAGATGTGAAAAGTGAGATTGAGATAATTCAGACATGTGATGAGAACTACACAGATGCCCTAGTGCAAAGGTATGGAGGTTGACTATGGATGAATTCAAAAGATGCAGAGGTAACATCGAAGAAATATAAGGGGGAGATGATTAATTCATAAGTTGCAGAGGTAGACCGGAGAAATATAAGACAAAGGTAATTAAACTGGACATGACATATTGTTGCAGCTTACCAAGAACATGACCATAATTATAAAGGTTTAGAGGACACAAATTAGGGTAGAAGGTTAATAGGAATGAGGGAATTTCTATTAGTAAGTAGGAGTGTATTGGCTTGTTTCCCTTACGAATAGGTGTAGTACTATTCTTGTACTTTTTTGTTTTTCCATTTATTTTACCATGTATTATTTTGTCTAGTTCGATTGTAGAATTATTGTTGTAGTACTATTCTGCTATCAATTATTATTTTTGTTATTTTATAGTCTCTTATACTTTCATTATGTATTTTTCTAAATTATTTTGTCTTGAGCTAAGGGTCTATTGGGAACCTCTCTTCGACTCTATCTCACCTATATAAAATTTTACTTGCATTCTATTTTCTCTAGACCCAATCTATCTCGACTATTATAGGTATATTTTTGTTATTGTTGAGTTGGGAGTATTGAGTATATCCCTTAGATCACTAGGATGTGACATTATATTTTTGTCATTCAAACTTTGATACCAAAATTAAATTAAATTTACGAAAAAATTATGATACTGAATATAAATTGAAAAATTCACAAAAAAATCTAAAGTTATTTGAATTTCAAAATTTGTAAATAAGAAACATCAATTGTTGAATTTTTGTAAGTAGAACCCACAAAACACACTCATAAGTCATATATGTGGGGAAACATGTTTGTGATTTTGACAAATATATATTAGACAGCACATGATTTATCTTGTCCATAAAAATGATTTTTGGGACCAAAAAGTTTGAACTAAATTGAAAACTCAACTCACATGTAGATGAGAATAGGGTAAAGATTTTTAAAAAATGGGGATGAAAGAATTAGATCAGGTCTATTCATATGGATCAGTTTAAACTTATATATTGTTTGGAATATACTTTAGAAAATAAATTATAATTATAAATAAAATATATGAAGAAATATGAATATTTTATTGATAAATATATGTATAGGTAAATTATGTTCATTTAGATTTTTCTTCTCATAATATTTCTCCATGATTCGAAGCGGTTAGTGACGTATTTCTCGAACTAGGATTTGCTCTTTTTATGAATATTTCATGAATTTGCGGAATATTCAAGATGTCTTTTTTAAGGGATCCTTATATAAGTATGAACTAGTATAGTTTAAGGTTGAGTTTAAACCTCCAAGAATCCTAATTAAAATTAAACACACCATCTGAAAGAGCTCTTTGCATTTTCATAAAGTAGAGAAAATAATGAACTAACAAGAATCTAATTCAAAACATACCATCTGAAAGAGCTCTTTGCATTTTCATTAAGCAGAAAATGTACAATCAATCAATTCGTATTTATTAAAATAACACATGTTAAGTCCTTTACTTCAATAGGCACATATGTATATTGGCCTATACTAGATCTAATATATGACCTACAACTTGGAAGAAAATTCATAAAACATAACATCATAAAATGCAAAAATATCACCAAATTTGCTGTATCAATAATTGTTTGAAATTGGATGCATCTCAGAACAAACTAAAGCCAATGTGAGCACTTAGCATCACCATATTCCACCTTCTATCTTGCACATAACGCGTTGAGCAGCACGTGACCAAGCATAACGTCCACAAAGTATTGGTGCCCAATCTGACCATCCATCCACTTCCGCTTGACAGGAAAACGACCATAATGCATCCCGTCATTGCATCTGTTGTCATAGTGCCACGGATAAGTCATGTCGAAATCATCAATAACATGATCAACCAAACCATACGCCTTAAACTTATCCAACACTACCCCATTGTAGGCCTCCATTTTACTTGGATTGAATCCTAATGTTCTAGCAAATCCACCTGTGGCTATTGTGGTCCTGTATATGACTCCGGGGGGTCTCAACCCTCTCTGTCGTACCCCATCAAGTACCTCAGCCCAGAACGATGCAGCATAGTCAACAGCTTCAATGAATTGCTTAATATTAGACCAATGCAGTCCATCATGTAAGCCCGAATTCATGATCATAGTGTCTGGAACAACATGCCCCGAGAAGTACCCTGTCAAAAGTTCTCTGTAGTTTGCATCTGTTAACGAATTCAACCCTTGATTATTCTGTGTTGCATTAGGATGCCCGTTATAAATACTAGTAAATCGAACTATTTGTGATGGATTCTTCGGGTTGCTGATGTTCAAATCACTTCTTCTTTGAACCTCCTTTACATCATTCACATCTAAAATGAAATTAACAATGTTTCTCACCGTATCACAATGATTCGAATCACCCCACCAGAAAATCCAACGATCATTCAAACAATTCCATGCTTCTTCACTTGAGAACATTTTGAATGAACAATGTGTCGAATACACCCAACCATTGCTCTCTAAGGACCCCAATGGACCATCACACCATGGTTTTTGGCAAGGAAAATTTGGTTTTTGACATCTATAACGTCCATCATTGCTAATTAGGCAGCTATCATTCTTGACATGACGAGTCCATCGACCAGACCACACATCTCTAACAAGATCTAACTTCTTACATTGAGATATTTCAGGTAATTCAACAACAGACTTGGAGAATTTGATTGGGATCACGCGTAAAACCTTGTCAAATGCAAATCTTTCAGGCCAAAACCTCAACCCTTCATAATGTCGAAATAGTAGGATGATTGTAAGATTGTAATCCCCTGAAAAATCAGGGTGGACTTGTAGGGAAAACAGATAAGTACCATTGCCAAAATCTTTAATAGGAGGTCTAGACTTCCATGTTTCACCAGCAATATCAGTTTCAAGATAATCACCACCCGAACAACGAGGTTTCCCAGAATCATACAATGCATGGAATACAAATTCATGAATATCCCCAGTTGATAACTCAACGTTCTCGCGACCATCCAAAGCAGGGATTATTACATCCACAGTTCTTGATCCTCTACACAGCTCACCACCAGGTGCCAACAACTTGGTAAGAAGACTCGACGAATAGTTTGCTTCTAATTCAGCTGAAATCCACCTACAAACTCTTGTACTTGAAGTTTGTTCCTTATTCGACAAATTTGTCACCATCTCAAGACTGAAATCAGGGGCATGAACTTGATTCAGGTAAGTATTTAACCAAAAATTGTAATACTTGATAACATTGGTAAATTTGAAATCTGGACTAAACTTACCTGAACTACCCACATTGACACTATCAATCTCCCACACAATCAAGATTCCAAAAAAAAAAATCATCGTCAATATCTTAAACCACCATCGAATCTTGGGGCTATTTGATCTTATAACCCAACCAAAATTTGCAGATTTCTCAAACATATTGCCAGTGCTGACACCAATATACCAAAATTCAACCAACAGAACAACACAACCCACCAAGAATCTTGAAAAACTTTCACTTTATTGGCTTAAAAAGACTAACTTTTTGCCACAAATCTTTTCGATTAATATCAGAAAATGTTTTAATTTGATTTTGTATGTTATCTAATACATATATGTTTCATATTTGTACATCTTATTTAATGTTAAATGCACTTGATTAGAGAGCATGTATCTTGATCATACTTACAATAACTATTTTAATTTGAGTTTTATGTTGATTAAATGCATTTGATTAGAGAACATGAACGGATTTTTTTAAAAATTATATTTATTTTTCAATATTACGTAACTTGTGCTACGCATATGATCAGACTAAAAGAATAAAATTTTATTATCTCATTTATAAAATAGAAAGATCTTTATACACATTCAAATTTGTCCAAGTTCATAGAGATGATACAAAGTTGATGAGCAAAGAATACCAAGTAGGAGCCATTGGAGTACTATTTTGGACAAATGTAATAGTCGTTACCTTTATTATATTTATTTCGTTCAACGTACTACACACAAATAAATTGATAAATAAAAAGGTAAATCAATTAATACGTCAATTTTCTTATACAAATTTATCAAGGGATCGTCTTTATTATTCCCAATAAAGGTGTGATATAAATCATAACTAAAAATAATAGATTCACTTTTAGAAAAGATAAATTCTCTCTGTCTCAATTTATATGACACCTTTTATATTTTGAGAGTCAAACAGATTAAGTTTGATCGGGAATGCGCGCATGAAATCTTAAATTATTTGAAATGAAATTTACATATTTATAAACTATGTAAAAAGTACTATGAGTCACAATAATTGATAATTCAAAATGTTTAAACGATCTATGAAAAACTCACAGTCAAAGATAGACTTGTTTGACTCTTGAAATTCAAAAGGTGACATATAAAATGGGACGGAGGTAGTAAATACCTATATGAATCTTTTGAAAATTATTTAGAAAAAGATAAACTTGTTTGACTCTTGAAATTCAAAATGTGACATATAAAATGGGACGGAGGTAGTAAATACCTACACGAATCTTTTGAAACTATTTAGAAAAAGATCGAGGAGAAGCTTTCATTAATGTGATGTCACAATCAATCTTTTGTCTTCTTTTTTTTAATATACTAAATTATGATAATTCTGTTTGCAAATTGCAATCACTAGCTTTCAATTAACACTTATAGAAGATGATGCCATAGCAAATGGCAATTCAAATTGGTCTTTATTAATGAAGTATTATTTTGGGGGTGGGGTGGAAATAACACTTTTGACCTCACATTACTGATGAATTTTGATTTTGATTCTTGTGGTATTTTATTAAGCATATTTGTGCTTTTAATTAATTCACATTTGTGCTTTGATCTTATATTTAGACTATTTTTAGAATTATTATCCTCAAAATATGAAATAACAATATAAATTAACATGACACACGAGTACTAACTTGGGAAGAAATAGATACAATTAATAATTCATTAAATTTGTTTAACTTCACAAGCATAGAGACTAAAGTGATGGTATGCCAAAAGAACCAAAATCATGAATTACCAATAATTAGGGAATCAAAAGTTTTGTTCTACTCCCTCTAGTCCATATTAAGTATTAAATTGTTGGTGTATGACACAAGCATAGAGACTTATTGATTATTGAAAGAGTACTACTTAATCTTTTCTCACTATTCTTCATAGTTGTCATCATGGACTTCTAAGTGAACTCAAGTCTAGATTATGTTAATTTCTAGAACTTTAGACTTTATTTAATATCATAACATTTGTTTTGTTTACGGTCTATTTGGAAAAATCATCTGATAATTAAAATTGGTGTAATTTTAGGATAGTAATTATCAGCCTAATAATTATACTGACATGTTTGGTTGCCACAATATAATTGCACATGTCATTTTTGGATGCCACTGTGTAAATACACATATTTTATTTGGATGCACAATTACAATCATAAAATAATATTAAATTTTAAAAATAATATTATGAAAATGTAATTGATCTATATTTTTTCAAATTAATATATTTCAATTGAATTGATTGTAAAAACTAAAAGAATGAAGTTTATACGAACATCATGAAATGCATGTTTGATAAAAATATTAATATTCAAATAAAATTTCATAAGTTATTAAATGTTTGACAAAAATATAATCCATCAAGTCTAATTAAAAAATGATGTGCAATTTGAATTCAATATTACTAAAACAAATGAAACTGAAAATATAACATAAGTTATAAATTCAAAACAAAAAAATTAACATAATACTCTTATAGCAAATTTCTACATAGCATGCATAACATGATTTATTTTTATTTTTTTTCTTTAAAAAAACGTAAGTCTATAATCTTACTTAACAATAAATTCGATTTTACTTTAAAACTTAGAATACTAATAAATTATGCTAATGAGAAAATAAGCATGACATAAAGAAATAGATAATATGAAAAAGTTGAATAAAATCACTTTGTACAGTAATAAAAATAAAAACATAAAATAATAGAAGTAAAAAAATAAAAATAGAAATATAAAAAATTAAATAAAGAGTGATCATGTAATTGCCAGCAATTCACAACGAGGACATGTGAATTGTAGAGTGTAATTACCCCTGTCAATTACATTAACTACCTGTTGACCAAGTAATTATTCTCTCCAATCAAACAGGACAAACAGACAAACAATATAATTACACCAATTACACTAAATACAGTTATCAGGGTGTCCTTCCAAAATGGCCTTAATGTTTACATCAATTCTGTCAATTGAATGCATATATATTGGTTATACAAATTTAACTGTACCATTTTTTGCGGTTAAGAACTCTCGTCCACTCTTCTCTTCTCATTAAAGGGCAAACATATGATTTTATATATTGGGTTATTGGGTAAACCAATAACCCATTAAGACTAGTAATTTACTATTTTTACTTGTATATGAATATATATAAATCTCAATAACTTACTAGTTACTATCTTTGTCCTTTAGCCTTCAATTCACACTTCACAATAACTTTAAGTTCACAATTTTACATTATGCAAAACGTTAAAATCTAAATAAGAACGTATTCTTCTTAATTTTCTCTGTGTTACACTTGTATAGTTCTTTTCATGTTTGTTCTTATTGTTTCTATTTTATGAGCATTTGTAAAGTTACATTATTGTGTTTTTGCATCAAATTTACTAGAAAAGTCATATATTTATTTATAAGTATTTTTTTATTGGTTAAATTGAAAATCGAATCATTAATATAAGGACCAAAACCTATAAATCGAGAACCAATAAAAAACATCTTATTAATTTGATTATTGATTTAACATATTTAAAAATCGAAAATCAATAAATCAAACTAATAATATATAAAATTAAACCAAATCAACCGATTCACACGGGTCATATAAATTTAACTCTATCGTTTTTTTGCGGTTGATACCTCTTATCAACTCTTCTCTTCTAATTAAAGGGCAAACATATGAGGGGATTCTGATAAAGCTGACATTAATTCACAAGGTGAATGTGAAAGACAGAAACAAAACAATGGGTGAAAAAAACTTGTCCAAAGATTCCAACATAACAACAAATATTCTAGAATCTACAATTTTTAGAATATAAATGCATTATTAAAAAATAAATAAAAATTGGGAACTGATCTTTAGTTTTTCAAGTAAATAACTAAATCTTCAACCTAATACATCATTCCGTCTTTTCATTAAATAAATAGTACTATTACAACAATTAAAATGAGCAAAACATATAGTTTATAAGCAAGATACTTTATGAGCAAGATACTGAAATATTTTAAGACATTACACTGATAAATCACATATCCCTCCATTTTTTTAAAATGTTTCAAATTACAAACTATCAAATAGAGAGAATTTTATTAAGATTCACTAGTCAACAAAAGTAGTAACTAACAATTCTTTAATATAATTTCTTTTTACATGGTTAAAACAATCTCTTCATATCGAACCTGAATTATTATTTTTTGCAAAATTTAAGATGATGAGTCTTTCTTACAAAATATTAACTTATAGTTCATTGAAATCAGAATTTGGAATCTCAAATCTTGCTCTTGGAGAATACTGAAATCATGATCCCAAATCGCATATCTAAATGCCCAATAAAAAAAAATATCACTTAAGAACATGGATAGCCAACATCTTAATGAGCGCACTGATGAGCTAGTTCAATAGAAAGAGTTGAATCTAGCAGAGAAGACCCAAATATGAAACTCGCAAAACTGTGATAATTTTGGAATACTTTAGTCATCTACTATTGCATTCCTCCCTAAAAGCTCCCACATTTTTGCCCTTCATAACCTTAGGTTGGACGTGAGGGTGCTTACCATCCGCGATTTTAGCCATCAACTCTAAAGCACAACAGGTATTTTGTTTTCATTTGATGGTGAAAAGAAAGAAATAAATAAATGAATGGAGCAAATGGTAATAGTAATATTCATAGCATCTTACACTAGTCCAAGCAAATAGGACTACAAGAAGCTCAAAAAATGAATAATAAACACTATTCTATAGTAATCACCTATACAACCTCTAGTATTGGCCTACAACGTGGAAGAAAATCCAGAAAACATAATAACAGTAAAATACATAAAAATAGATCAAGAATATAACTTGCAAAATTCAATTCTAGTAACCAAGCTTGAAATGCACCATCAATTGCTTGAAGGTTACCTGTGCATCTCAGAAGGTAACTCGCCATCATCTATCTTGCACATAACGTGTTGATCAGCACGTGACCAAGCATAATGTCCACAAAGTATTGGTGCCCAATCTGGCCATCCCTCCACTTCAACTTGGCAGGAGCACGGCCATAATGCACCCCGTCATTGCATCTGTTGTCGTAGTGCCATGGATAAGTCATGTCAAAATCATCAATGACGCGATCAAGTAAACCATATGCCCTAAACTTATCCAAGACTACACCATTGAAGGCCTCCATTTTACTTGGATTGAATGCTAATTGTCTAGCATATCCTCCGGTGGTAATTGTGGTCCTATATATGACTTCGGGTGGTGTCAACCCTCTCTGCCTTACCCCATTAAATACCTCAGCCCAGAATGATGCAGCATAGTCCGCGCCTTCAATGAAATGCCTAACATTAGGCCAATACACTCCATCATGTAAGCCTGAATTCATGATTATAGTGTCTGGAACAACATGTCCAGAGAAGTAGCCTTTCAAAAGTTCTCTATAGCCAGCATCTCTCAATGAATTCAAGCCTTGATAATTTCCTGTTTGGTTATGATGCCCATTGAAGATGTTAGTAAATCGAACTGTTTGTGATGGATTCCTCGGGTTGGTGACGTTCAAATCAGATCTTCTTGGGACGTCCTTTATATCATTCACATCTAAAATGAAATTAAGGATGTTTCGCACTGTGTCACAATGATTCGAATCACCCCACCAGAAAATCCAACGATCCTTTAAACAATTCCATGCTTCTTCACTTGAGAACATCTTGAATGAACAATGTGTTGAATATACCCAACCATTGCTCTCCAAGGATCCCAATGGACCATCACACCATGGTTTTTGGCATGGGAAATTTGGTTCTTGGCATCTGTATCTCCCATCTCTACTAATTGGACAGCTATCATTCTTGGCATGACGAGTCCATCGACCAGACCAAACATCTCTAACAAGATCTGACTTCTTGCATTGAGATATTTCAGGTAAATCAACAGAGGACTTGGAGAATTTGATTGGGATCACGCGCAGAACCTTGTCAAATGCAAATCTTACAGGCGAAAACTTCAAGCCTTCATGATGTCGAAATAGTAGGATGATTGTAAGATTGTAATTTCCAGCAAAATCAGGGTGGACTTGCAGGGAAAACTGATAAGTCCCATTACCAAAATCTTTAATTGGAGGCCTAGACTTCCACGTTTCACCAGAAATATCAGTTTCATAATAATCACCACCCAAACAATGAGGTTTCCCAGAATCATCCAATGCATGAAAAAAAAACTCATGAATATCCCCAGTTGACAACTCAATATTCTCACGACCATCCAAAGCAGGGATTTTTACATCCACAGTTCTTGAATCCCTACAAGGCTCGCCACCAGGAGCCAACCACTTAGTAAGAAGATTCGACGAATAGTTTGCCTCTAATTCAGCTGAAATCCACCTAAAAACTCCTGGTCTTGAATCCTCTACCCATTCTAGTTCCTTATTAGACACCATTTCAAGACTGAAATCAGGAGCATTACCTTGATTTTCAGTCAAATTAACTGGTTGAGGTTCAACTTTAGGAGCAAGATTTTTTCGGGCAAAATCTCGATTCAAATTCTGTTGAGTATTTACAGAATGAGGTCTTAAAGAAATATTAGTAAAGCTAAAATCTTTAAAGCCAGGACTAAACTTTCTTGAACTATTCACCTTCAACAAAACAAAATCTCTCTGAAAACTACCCACACTAACACCATCAATCCCCCACACAATCAAGATACCAAGAAAAACACCCATTGTCAATAGCTTAAACCACCACTGAACTTTGGGGTTATTAGACCTCATACCCCACCCAAAATTTCCCGCTTTCTCAGGCATCTGAGAAGAAAACATCTTGTCAATGTTGGCACCAACTCACCAAACTCCAACAGCACAACCAAGAACCATAAAAAAGCTTTACCTTTTCCCTCAAATCTTTGACACCAACAGCAAGAACTGTACAATCTACAAACCCACCATGAACCTTGAAAAAAACTCACCTACTAGTAAAAAAGATTAAATCTTTACATTAAGTATCTGACAAACATCAGAAAATCAATAAATACCCAATTCTTGAAACAAGAAAATAAGTAGTACCACAACTTCTTTTTCAATAAAAAATGTACTGAAAAAAAAAGAAGCTAAATAAATATAGTGAAACTCACAAGTAATAAAGCTTCAAGAAAAAGCAGAGCCAAGTTTGTCAAAGCTTTTAAGGCAGCATAAAAGTATAACAAGGAAAATGATAAGCTTATTGTATATTGGACAATGAATAATCAAAGAACAAGAAGATTCCAACTATGATACAAAAAAAGTTTCTACTGAAAAAAATATAAAAGAAAATGCTGTTTATTTGTAATTGATATTCCTAATTGTCGATAATACCCTTGAAGTTGTATAGAATTACTATATTGCACGTCACCGACAGACACGGAAATGGAATATTGAGCCGCCGAACATGGGACTTTTATCCCAGCGACCTTACCGGGGCATTTATGTCTTCTCGAAATTATTATTTGCCACGTGGCACACTAATTTATTTTAATTAGTATATTTATTTATGTTAAAAACAAAAATTACGCTAAATGTCATTCTTAATTTGAGTTGGAATCAAACTGTTTTCTATAATTAGTAGAGTTATAGTTATATGAATCTATGAGCTATTTTTAGACTCTATATTATCATAGTTTGGAGTATAAATTAATTTGACTTTATCAATACTTACCGTATGCTTTTTACTTATAAGTTAAAAATAGAAAGCATAATCAAAATTATATAAGATAGTGTAGAATTATTTTTTATTTTGAATAATTTATTTAATATTTTTCATCCCATAACATTCAGAGTATATGTGCTTTTTACTTATACGTTAAAAATAGAAAATATAATTAAAATTATATAAGATAGTATAAAATTATTTTCTTATTTTAAATAATTTATTCAATATTTTTCACCCCGTAACATTCAGAGTATATGAAAATGTCAACTTCGTAGTTTTGTTACTTTGTATATGCCAATTAACATATTTAAGAAATAAAATAATAATAATAATATTATATATATATATATATATTACAATTTGTATATGTATTAAAAGTTAGAACATAGAAG
>NC_028637.1:89454055-89492831 GCF_001406875.1 Solanum pennellii
ATAGAAGTAAGAGGCTTTACCTGATGGATACCTCAGAAGCTCTTCAATCTTATCGCAAGAAAATATTTATCTGTCAAATAATTTTTGTCTACTATAGATTGTATAAATTTTTTAAGAAATTATAAATAAAAAAATAATTTTATTATATTATTTTTTAAATATAATAAATATAATATTTTAAAAAATGAATATAATTAATGATAAAGGTATTTTAGAACTAAGGGTAAAATTATCTATTTAATTTAATAAAGTGGACAAGTATTATTAGATCCAAAATAATATAGTAGATAAATATGATTAGATAAAGATAGTATATAACAGACCCTATTTATAATACTAAAAAATCGAATTAAATTAGAACTAGACAACTTAAAATAAGAATATGAATTCTAAGTCATTTAGAATTTTGTTATATGTATATTCATATTTTTATTTTATTTGCTAGAGGAAATCAATTAGTATGTGAATGATATTTGATAATATAAAATCATCATTTGATAATCTTGTTCTAAATAAAGGCATGTATTCAATCATAGCTTAAAATAATAAACTTACTTTTAGAAAAAAGATATACCCTATATGGATTTCTTGAAAATAATTTATTAAAACAGTAGAAGCTTTCAATTAATTTTATGAACGTAATGTCACAATCAAATATTTATTATTTGCTTAAAAGCCACCAAAATAAACAAACATATTTCATCTCCTTTTTGACTACGATCAAAACCATTTGCTAATTTCAATCATTACACCGAAAAGTTTGTTGATTTTTGAATTTAGCTTGGTTGAGAATGAATTATTTTAGGGTTAATATTTTGAAATTAATTTTTTTGAGATAATTTATCTTATCATGTATATAAGATAATTTATCTCATTATTATGACATAAAAGGTAAAATAAATTATCAGAAACATGATCATCAAAGAAGAAAATAATTTTTTTTAATCTTTAAACTATTTTTTATCTCAAGGCTATTTTGTTTTATTCCTTGTATCAAACAATTATCGAATGACGGTTTAAATATTACTCAATATTTTTTATTACAATAAAGTTATTAAATTATTTTGTATGAATGAAAATGTAGTTAATTTTGCCGAAATATTACATAAAGTTGAAGAATCTTTACAATTCCATTGATTATTTAATTATATAAATATTTACTTTTGATGAAAATTCAATTTTCCACGTTATAATTATCTCCCCTCACATTTCTCAATTCGTCTCCCCTAATTTTAAAGAAGAAGGTACCATATAAAGTCATTAGGAGAAGACAAAATTAAAGAGATATTTTATGGTATAATTGGGCAAAGTAAAATAGTATATATCGTTTTATTAGGAAATAATTGTTTAGTGATTTATTGTGATTCTTTAGGGCAAAGTTGGATAATTTGTTTTAAAATTTTTATCAGTGTTGTTGTGATACTTGGAACAAAATTATTATCATCATGAATTGATTTTTTGTTATATGTCTAATTTACTTTTGTGCATTTTGATTAATTTTTTTTATGATTCACCAGCAACATATATCAAATAATTCTATCTATCAAAAGTTATAACAAATAAAAGAATCACCAAAAAAAGTATTTCAAACAATATGAAAAAATACGAGAGAATAAATTAAAATAGTTGGACATACTTCAAAAATAAAAAGAATTGAGTTGTAACGGATCTTGTTCGCACAAAATTTGAATCGTGGAACATATTTGTAACCTGTGGGTTCGAAAAAAAACTTGAGGTTGAAAATCGACTTTAATAGTTGTATAATTTAGTTCATAAACTTAAAAAATAATACAGATGATTTGATTTGATTTAATATGATATTCGAAAAATGCAAATCAAGTCGATTTATATATTTTACTCTTATTTACGACAACCTCCTCTCCCATTTTCCTTTAACTCACTCCCAAATAAAAATACATTTTGAGTTTATTTTTAATACAACTTCTACTTTAAATAATAGTTCATTTATTAGTTAATTGCAGAAAATCGAATATTTTGCTCCTTGTTTTACTTATTCTGTTTTTTTTTTGTTATTATAATTGTTGATATTATTGTGGTGTCTAGTGATGTTGATGCTGATTGTGATATTTGCTTTAATTTATCTTTGATGTGTGTTCAATTTTTCTTTTTCCATTTTGGACAAATCTGAACCTTTTAAATTTCATGTTTACCTTTTATTTTTTAACGTCATTAATGAAAAATGATAAAAGTAAATTATTTTGCATGTCAATTTCATAACAATAATTGTGCGATTGACTCCAACTTTTAACAGAGGAGGATTGTGGTGGAGTGATAAGTATTCTTTTATTCTTAATAAATTGTCTTGTGTTTGAGTCTCTTTAGATACGGAGTCACCTTTTTATGGAGTGTTTTACTTTGAATATAGAACTTTTCGATGCAAATATAATTTTAATCGAGCTTTAATATAAATAACAAGTACGGAGTGAACGAAAAAAAAAAAAATTTAATAGAGGACAAAAAGTAGACCATTTCGAAAATAGGCAATTTTTGACGTTTTTCCTTTTTTGAATTAAAAAATAACATTTAAACAGAACAGAAAACCAAACAAATACTGTTTTTTTTTATTAGCAATTTTGTTAGATTAGTAAAAGTTATATCGTGACACGACGTGTAAACATGATCTATTCTTTATTCCTTTTTCAGTAATCTCTACATAATAGAATGTAGGTTCCTTAATCCATTTTTAAATATATTAAAAGAGCAAAGTACCACGATAAAAAATATTAGCATATTTCTACATGATCACTTGAAAAATGACAAGAATATGAACATAAAACAAAAACCTTTGTGGCTATGAATTTTTTCAGTTTTTTCGAGGTTGAATTCTGAAAATCATATTTTACGATATTTCAAAATTTTCAAGAATTAACATTTTCCGTTCAAATTACTTATAAAACGTTAAAAAAACCTTAATTTTCAAATATTATTTTATTTACTTTTAAAATAAAAATTATTATTTCGGGCTAGAAATTTGATTAAGCGTTTACGATATATTTATTGCTCTGGTGGGAACTCTATGATTGAGTTATCAATAATCTTTTCCCACTATCCTCCATAGTTTTCGTCCTTGTTGCAATTGTCAACACCAAAATATGTATATTTGGCTTTCAATTTTTGACTTTGGAGTGTTTAACATATTATCGTAATTCTACCAAGTACGTTTGAATTTGAACGAATAATAGAAAAAATCTTAATTTATTTAATTATTTAAATTTTTTTAATTTATTAAAATAGACAAGTAAAATAAAAAAATTAGATAAATAATTAAAGACCGAGAGAGTGTAAGACATAATGTTATCGTCTCAATTAACTCCATCAATGTCAATAATTGATAAAAATTCATAATTATGCACAGAAAGAAATGAGTTGTGAAACTTTCAATACAAAAACAAAAGAAAAATACAGGTGGACACACTACAAAAACATTAAAAATAAATAAATTGAATTGAAATGGTCTCATATATCCTCATGGAATTAGTTTTCACATTATCCTTCAACGTTTACAATTTTAAACACCAAATTAATTATACATGTTGACTTCTAAATTTTTGAATTGAAATGAAAATAAATACTAAATAAAGTCACCAAACATATACAAATGATATAAATTATAGGACGTGGACACTACGTGAAAACATGCCTTCTTGTTTCAGTCTCTACATAAACGAATGTATGTTCCTCTTACCATTTTTTATTTTTTATAATGTTAGCTACTAATTATGTGCTAAAACATGCATATATTATTAATTAGCATTCCTATTTCCCTTTCTTCGTTACAAACGTGACATACATGAAATTTCGTGTATATAGTATATATCGCGATTCGTGGTCTCACTGCATTAAAAATAATTATTAGCGGTAATTAATTCTTAATTACCGCTAATAATATATTTTTAGCGACAATTAGCTCTCTCTGTATGTGTCCCTAAAGCCTTTAGTGACATTGATTCTAATGACACTTAACTAATGCCGATAAGGACTTTAACACTCTTTATTAATGTCAATATCTAATGCCGCTAAAGGTAATTTTTACTGTAGTGACTATTATTACGATTTTCATTTTGTGATTGCCAGTTTTGAATAACGTTCTTATTATCATCGATATATATAATTGTTAGTTAGTTAATTATAATATGCTTTTGGGAAAAATAGAGTGTTGGATTATAATATATTCAAAAGAGAATTTAGTTTGTTGAAATGTTAATAGAATAAAAAGAGTTGGAGATATATAAGGCATAATACATATATTGGATCCTAAATTTGACTTTAAATTTTAACTTTGACCTCCAATTTTCACAATGCACAAACAGACACTTTAATTATCTAACTTTTAAATAAATAAACACACGAGTCCTACATGGCACAATACACGTAGGACACCACATAGGACAAAAAATGACATATAGGACATATGTGTCTATTTGTTCAACTTTATATAAGTTTAAGTGTCTATTTATGCACATTCAAAGTTAAAGGGCATAAATATAATTTAAAATCAAATTAAAGGGTACATTTATGTGTTATGCCGATATATAATTGATAGTCACGTAGGTGGACGAGACAAATATAATGCATGTGCTTTTGTCTTTAATTTGATTGGTATTCAATATTGATGGATTAGTTGTACCTGTTTTGGCAGTAGGGATAACGTCAAATTTAATTGAAATGTCTCCTTTTATTATTTTTTTTTGATATTTTTCATTTTTTTAAAATTAAAAAATTTAAGTTTGATAAAAAATAAAATTTATGTATTTATAAATTATGTAAAAAATAATATAAGTCACAAACAATTATTAATAATGTAATATATTATAAAATAATTTACGATAAAAAATAAATTTATTCGAAGTTCTGTACTTTAGAGCTATACTTAGTGTCTAATTATTGAGGACCCTCTCTACTTGGTCTCACAAAAAAGTCGGTGCTATCAAACCACGGAAAAATATTTTTCTTTGTTTTTTTAGTGTTTGGTATAATGAATTTTTTTTTTCATCAAATAGAGGTAATAGCTTTTTTACGCTTAGAGCTTGTTCGACATTGTATTAGAGAGTTAAAAATACTTATTTTGAGAAAAATATAAGTTTTTTTTAAAAGTCAAGGTGTTTGACGAATAATAAAAATTGTTGTTTTAATAAAAAGAGAAGAATTTATTTGCGATAGGAAAGGAATTGAAAAATTTTGCTTTTTTTTAAAAAAAAAAATTAATTTGCTTTTATTCATTACTTCGATCAAGTTTAGGCAAGTAATTTTGCACTACCAATCTTATTGTTTTCACAATAATTTGTGTTTTAAAACTATAGTAAACGAATTCAATTGCTATTGTAGATCACAAATTTACGGATAAACAATACACACCATCAAAAAGAGAGAGCAAGTTTGAAAAATAAAATCAAATTTAATTTTTTTTAACAATTCTAAAATGATATGATAATTTCTTCATATATAACCTTTTTTTAAATTGGAAACTTTCACATATAGCCACTTAAAAATAATTAGTTACTCTCCATAGCTATAGTTTGATGATTACAATTTGTAGCTACATGTTATATGGAGCAGAGAGAAGTGAGACTGGGAGAGAGAAGAGAGAGGCGAGAGAGGGGGAAAAGAGTGGGAGAAAGGTGAATTTGTATATGTATATTGATTAGATAACTGTAAATTATACACATGTATTTGTATATATGGCAAGCGAGGCTGGGAGAGGGAGGAGAGAGGCAGGCGAGAGAGGGCAGAGAGTTGAATTGTATATGTATATAATTGTATTTTATACATACGCATTTGTATATATGGCAAGCGGATTGGGAGAGGGAGGAGAGAGGTGAGCGAGATTGAGATAGGGATGAGAGAGTCGAGTGAGAGAGGACAGAGAGTGGGAGAGATGTGAATTGTATATATGTATATAGGTTAAATAACTGTATATTATACATATGTATTTGTATATCCTGACGAATTATACATATACAAAGGTGACTAATTATACAAACTCGAAGTCAGCCCACATATAATGAATAATTTTAGTCACGAGTGATAATTATAACAAACTATAGCTATGATAAGTAATTAAATAGTATAAATTCACTTAACTGCATAATTTTCTTCTTTAAATTTATATTTTATTAATATCATTTAATGATGATAAGATCATATAATTTAACATAACATAATTTATAGAGCTGGTTGGAAATTGACGTTAGAGGTACTGGAAAAAAGATAAGTCTTCTAAAAAAAAAGAGGATAAGATTTGAAAGCCAAAGATAAAGCAATGTAACTAGTGGTTTGTGAATTTTTGGCAGTGTAATAATGATAAACATTTCATTTTGGAAAATGGTAAAAAAAAGTAATTATTAATTCAAATTAAATGTTATATTCTCAATTTTATTTAATTTTAACTTGTAATAAATACGTCTTTTTTCTCGGAATTCTCGCTTGCCCTCTCTTTCTCACTTTAATACGATCACAAATGTATAAATTATATTTATGTTTAAATAAAGAGAGAAAACAATATATCCAAATGCAAATACATATGGGCTTGGTTGATACCAAGCTCTAAAAGAGTTTTCTTCGAGCGAGCGGTCTTTCTATCTTTTTGGGTTGCATGCCCAAGGCAATGCTTTTTGTAGATTGAGATGGATTGATCTTCACTATCATGCCTCCTACTTGTACCAGTTGATGCTGGGGCAATGCTCAATATGAGTTTTATCCTGCCTCAGAAAACTTCGTATTTTCGTTCTATACACTTATGATTGTACATATACAGTTCTTCCCCTGCCAATTCTTTTTTGCATTCTCTCTTTCTCGCTTTACACAGACACAAATTATACAAATTACAATGCATAATTTGTGTTGTATAAAACGAGAGAGAGAGATTTGATATACAAATATTTTATTTCGATTCAATTATAAACAAGTTCAAATTTTATGCAGATATACAAACACAATCATTGACATATATATATATATATATATAATTATCTAATTGATATACATATACAATCGTTGTACTTTTATACAAACGAGATGTCTGCTTGCAATTTATACATATTTGATGCTCTATAGCAAACATAAAATTTGTTATGGTGGGTGCAATTAAGCAAACTATAACTATCGTATACAATATGATTTTTATGTTTGCTAAAGCTAAAATTTACTCTATTTTTTATTTCTTTGATTTTCCTTTTGGTATTTAATATTCGCATTGAAATTTGACTATTTCAAATTCACACCACACGTATCCTCTCCGAGGGAAACACTTCCTATAAAAAAAAAATTATACTCTAAGCTTGAACACGAGACCCTATTAACTGCACACATCTCAATAATACATAAATTCGTTCCAACTAATTTTGACATTTGCATTTAATGTCATCACCAAAACGAAGTAGTTGTAGGTGAGATATCACTTACTCACATCACACATAATTCATCCACTTTTAGTTATTGGGATCTGTTAAATGGACACATAAATTCACCTTTGACATTTGTTTGATGTTTGGTAGCTAAGTAATAAAATAATAATGCTAATTGCTAAATAATAGTACTATATTATTATTAATGGACTAGTAGTCTATATTTTCTATCAAAAAGATAATAGTAATGATACATAATGTATCAATTCTATAATGCCTTCGAATGACCAAAACGCACTTATATATAAGGTGGAAAATTAAAACATAAGCTTAATGTCGAATCATAGAAAAATAATCTTTATAATGATGAAAAATGGTAAATTTTAGAGTTTCATTCCCAATAAATTTAGTTATCGAAAATTCTGTAATATAAATTATTATTATATCAATAGGTGTTCAAGTTTCTTGCACGATAGAATTTAGAGGAAAGACAATCTTTCATACTTTAATATTTTATTTTCTACTGGAAATTAAATTTTTATCCCTCCTAATTTTCATTCCACTTGGCAATAATAGATTCAATATCTAATCTATTCTATATTATCATTTTTTTAAAAATTCTGTCGTATTATATTATATCAACAATATTATCTTGGTGATAAGAAAAAGGACCACCAATCACTGTTCATCATTCCATAATCCTCTATTAGTCTAATAATATCTTCCTTGAAAAAAATTATTTTTTTAAAAAAATTTCACTCGTTTTCAATTGAATTTATATAGTTGTCAAAAATGAATCTTCCCCACAAATTTCAAATCTAATTTATGGACCTAACAATTTATTTAAATTTTATTACCCATCCCACTTACAATCCCCTCTCCCAACAACATATAGTAACTTATTTTGAGTCCGGAGCCTAAAGGGTAAAAAATGTTAACAAAAATTTCAAAGCGGTATATGAAATTTCTTTTTAACCAAAAGGGCAAAATCGCTCGCGAAGTAGCGATTTTGTCCACTGAAAAAAGCAAAATCGCTGCTATAGCAGCGATTTGTTAAATTTGCTTTTTTAACAAAAAAAAAAATTATAACAAAATCGCTCCCTCAGGAGCGATTTTCAAAATAAAAATCTTTTTTTTAATATTTCTTTTATATGTCGCTGCTTAGGCAGCGACTTGTGTATAATTTTTTTTTAATTAATATTTTTTGCTTTTTTTTTTTATAAAAAAAGTTTAAATCAATTTTTTATTTATTTTTTAAATCAAATAGCTGCCAAGGCAATGATTTTTAATTAATTTTTTTTAAAATAAATAAATAAATAAATCGCTGCCAAGGCAGCGATTTTAAATCAAATTTTTTTAATGATTTAATTTTAAAAAATTAAAAAAGAAATAATTAAAAATCGCAGCAATTTAATTTAAAAAAAATATTTTTTTCATTTAAACTTTTTTAAATAAAAGAAGCAAAAAAAAATAAAAAATTAAGGTAATGTCGCTGCATAAGCAGCGACTTACTTAAAAAGGTTATAAAAAAAAAAATTGAAAATTGAAAATCGCTCCCTCGGGAGCGATTTTGTTTTAATTTTATTTTTTTTTTAAAAAAAATCAAATTTAACAAAATCGCTGCTATAGCAGCGATTTTGCTTTTTCTAAGCGATTTTGCCCTTTTGGTTAAAAAGAAATTCATATACCATTTTAGAATTTTTGTTAACGTTTTTTACCCTTTAGGCTTCGGACTCAACTTATTTTCCACTATCTTCCCACTAAAAAAATTCTTCCATTATAAATAAAGGGGTATTTAGTCCACTTTTATCACTTATCTGCCATATAATCCATTTTGTCTTTGTATCTCGTATAAAAATAATTACTTCAAGATATTTTATTGCATAGCAACAAGTGGATCATTATTGAATAATAAAGTGGATTTGTCTAGATAATCCAAAAGAAATAGGATGAATTCGCATTGAAAATTCTGAATTCAGATAAACCGATAGTCAAAGAATTCACACTTTGAAAGAAATGGAGAGGCATAAGCTTAAAAATGAAGACATTCCCTTCTTTTAGATAAAATATCAAAGACTCAAATAGAAGTTCCCATTGCTAATGACAAAACAAAGAATGGACCACCTTGTTCTAGACTACCATTTCACTTGAGGTACAAAAAAATTGTACTTCCATCGTCAACCTGCAGTGTACATATACATGGAAATAAAGAATGTAAAAGGCAAAGTGAAGTTGCAGGATCAATCAACTGTTTAGTTCCATGGATCATCCCATCCGCTGGGACCTTCTCGTTTAACAAAGCTCATTATAGCTTCAACAGCTTCTACGACTCTGTTAGATAAAGAATGGTTCCCGTATTCAATTTCAACTTTTTCAGCACCACCCATTGCTTTGCACAATCTGCATAAATGAGCATGTAACCATGAGGAAGAGTGAATTAAGAACAAGAACGTATCAAAGGTGTTGGTGGAAGAGCATGACAAACTGTAAAAGAGACCAAGTTTAGTAAGGTTTTTGTACTTGCCTATCAACCAATGCTTTCTTGTCAACATAATCTGGAACGTACTCGTCACCCATGGAAAATATAACCTGCAGAGAGCAGGTGCGAATCAGAACACTGCCATTTTATCCTTACAAAATCAGATGAAGATTTTTAGGTCCCAAGTGAAAAATGTCACCGTGGGTTAGGGTGTTATCAACTACTAAAGCTAGTGCGAGGAAATTAACAATGTCCTTAAAAAAATAAAAAATACATGGCTCGGACACCTTTCTACATAGAAACTAAAAGTATAAAACAGTTTCCGGAACTTGAATGGACTTGGTGTCCTACCTGACAAGGAGTGTTGGACATGTGCCCAAGTTTCTGTTTCAGCTGGTCATCACTAAAGTCGGAACTAAACAAGTCGTCCTCCCCATTGTATGCGCAAAGTGAGTGATATCTGTCAAATACATGGTTATTAGAAAGGCAGCCATCGTAGAAAAGAGTATGCAAACACTTGAGTCCAAACAAGTAAACCAACTTGTTATTCAGTTACTAGACCTCTATCATATGCAAGGGCGAAGCCAGGATCTAGAGCCAGTGGGTTCAGAATGTGTAATGATCTTTTCATGTATATATTTTGAGTATATTTAAGATATGTATACATAATTCGGGCCAAAAGCAATGTTTAGTTGAACCCACTAAACCCCCACCCTAGAGCCGTCTATGATCATATGTATGACAAATTATTCAATCATCTTTTCAAGATTTCCATCAAAAACAAGTTCTGTTTGAAGTTCAAATTCTCTCTTTTCCATAGAAGACTTATTAACTGATAGCTGCATCGATATGATCGAGAAAGAACTTCCCGAAAAGTTGAAGGACCTCTCTGAAGTGAGGGGTTTTTCAAATCATCCTCAATACCTTGCCTTGTTACAAAAATTACAGTTCAATGAGGTGCAGGAAAGGGTGTCTCATAGCAACTTGTTCATGGTTTTTATTTGATAGTTAATTCCCATTATCACAACTTCGAAATTGTGAACACTAACTTTGAGACATGCTTTTTACAACATATAGTTGCAACCTTTGAATTGACATTCAGAAGTAACCATAACCAGAAAGTGTAAAATGCAATATATGGGAACGAAACTAGACCTAATAATCACCCTTACCTAAAGGCGGTGATTGGGGCATCTGGATTTGCCTCCCTTGGCATTAACTCTGATTCGCGACCTTCACTTATCATGTTTGACGCCAAATCAATCATCGAAGCAGTATCAGGAAGAGTGGCTTTATATTCTCGATCACTAACTGGAGCCTGAAAAGCCACAAGAACATTATGGTTGATGCTGACAGCAACACAGTATCCAGATTACATAAAATCATTTGCATAAAGGTGGCTTTGAAATCACGTATACTATGTCCCAATGCTGTCTCCATATTCACCACCCTGCTCAAGACTGATTTTTCAAGATAATATTACACTGACAGCTGTATTCCCTTTCATGAGAGAAGCATCTGATCTCTGGTAACTTGAATGTCTGTCAACAACAGTAACTAATCCAGTACAGAAGCTACATTCAAACACCCTCCCCATCCCCTCCCTTAAAAAAAACTGCAAATCAATTAGCAGCCTTTTAACTTTAAAGGCCAGGCCACCTTAGCTCCTTTCAAACTAAATATTAGTTCAGGTCATTATTAGTAACTGCAAGAGTCGCAGTGCATGTTCGAAATGATACAGAAATCAGGAGGCATATATTGTCCATTTTACAAATTTTCCTTTTCTCACTAAAAACAGAAATATAAACTTGGATAAATCATAAACTCCAAGGATCGTGTGTGCTATCATGAGCATTGATTCAATAATTTAGCAGATTCATAGCTAAGATGCTTGGAAGCATGTAGTGAATTTAATTTACCAAAATGACAACTGAATGTACTAATTTTTAAGCAGGTATTACCTGCAATATGGCTGCACGGACTGCTCTGGAGCATGCGGCATTTGTGCGCATGTAATATACAATATCCTGTATGCAAATAGTCTAGTCAGCTTCCTCTCTCCTCATGTTTCATGCAATAATCAAATTAATCAGAGTAGCATAAAAAAATTAGACTCATCCATTCAAAGATATAAACACGTACCTGACAGCCAGTACTGTGCCCAAGCAGTACTACACCTTCAGAATCTTCCTTGTTTATCAAGTAACTTATCAACTGATCAAGCTCCATAGCATCCTTTAGAACACATTGGAGATAGAAGGAAATTAAGCACACAAACGCAATAAAAATAGCAACAACATACCCAATGTAATCCTAAAAGTGGGGTCTGGAGAAGGTAGAATGTGTCCAGATCTTACCCCTGCCTTAAAAGGTAGAGAGGTCGTTTCTAATGCCCTTGGCTCAAGAAAAAAGAAATATTGCAAGTGAAGAAGCCATAGAAAATGACTATAGAAAGCATGACAAAGCATTAAGAAAAAAGGAACATTAACTACAAGAAAATAGTACGATAATTGAAGTACATGAAACTACATGAGTAATACTGCGACCACAAGTACGGAAGGATAAGTGATCAAACACTCTACTACCAAACCTTCTACCCTAATTTGTGTCCTCCACAATCTACTATTTAAGATTTTGTCCACAGTAAGCTGAAAGAACACCATTTTCGGACTACCTCTACCTCTCCTGAAACCATCTATAGCCAACCTCTCAGACCACCATATTGGGGCATATGTGAATCACCTCTTCACATGTCTGAACCATTACCGCCTCGCTTCCTACATCTAGTCCTTCATCGGGTCTGCTCTTACCTTGTCTTGGCCATTTTCATTTCTAAACCTATCTCTCCTAGTATGTCCACACATCAATCACAACTCCTTTCTACAAGTTTCATTTTCTGAACGTGAGACTTTTTAACTGGCCAATACTCTGCCACATACAACATAGTAGGTCTAACCATCACTTTGTAGAATTTGCCTTTAAGTTTTGATGGCGCCTTTTTGTCACACAAGAGTCTGGATTCAAGCCTCTCTCTCATCCACTCCGCACCAACACGATGTGAGACATCTTTGTCAATCTTCCGATTTACTTGGATAATAGACCCAAGGTACTTGAAACTTCTCTTAGGGATACGTGTGTATCAAGTCTCACTTTCACGCCAACCTCAGGTCAAACGTTACTGAACTTGCACTCCCAAGTATTTTATCTTGGTCCTACTTAATCTGAATTTTTTGGACTCTAGGATTTGTCTCCAAATCACCAACTTAGCCACCAACTCCGATGCGAGTCTAATCAATCAGAACTATGTCATCCGCAAATAACATACACCATGGAACCTCCCCTTGAATTTATCGCATTGATTCATCCATTACCAAGAAAAATAAAAATGGGCTAAGAGTTGATCCTGGTGTAACCCCATCACAACTGGGAAGTGCTCTGCGTCTGCTACCACTGTCCTTATCCAGATCTTGACACCATCACACATGTCCTTGACCGCTCTAATGTAGCCTACAGTTACACCTCTAGTCGCCAAGCATCTCAAAACCTTAATTGAACTTTGTCATATGCCTTTTCTAGGCCGATGAACACCATGTGTAAGTCATTCCTTTCCCTATACTGCTCCACTAGTCTCCTTACAATATGAATGACTTCCGTAGTTTAACGTCCCAACATGAATCCAAATTGGTTCTCAGAGATAGAAACACTCCTCACTTTCATATCCACCATTCAACCCCAAACTTTCATAATGTGGCTTAGTACCTTGATCCCCTATAATGTATGTTGCTCGGACTCTTCAAAGATGCCAATGGGTGCATGTCGAATTCTCCACAAGTAGTGTATTTTCAAAGAAACTTACACAAGTGTGGCGTCAAAAGTGAAGAGTCCGCGAATTTTTTTAAAAAAAATGGTAATGGTGTATTCTTCAGCATTAAAGAGATGCTGGTGACCGGCAAACAGAGGGGAACAAAAGAAGAGAAAAAATATAATACTTACAAGGGTCCTAATAATTCTGAAAATCTGTTCTGTAACCTGTAAACCTTCCTCTTTACATCAAAAATAAAAGGATGCAATACAATCCCATCTAACCTTCTGAATTGAACTGGACCTATCTTCAAAATTTCTACTATTTCTTTCTTTCCATATTGTCCACCAAATGCACTGTGGAATTATCCTCCACCATGCCTTTTGACTCTTGCTCCTCCGTCTTCTTATCCAACAACTCAAAAAATCTGCCATATGCTCGGGCATGGTCCAGTTTGTTTTTGTGAGACTAAGGAATATGGCCCAAATTTGTGTTGTAAAGTTGCAATGCAAGAATAGATGTTGGTTGGTCTCTACTGCGTTCCCGTATAATGAACACCAAGATACTATGATCTTTCCTTTTCTCCTCAGCACTTCATGCGTAAGGAAGCCCTTCTAGCAACCAACCATGTAAAGCATTTTATCTTAGTTGGTGCTAAGGTTCTCCATACCTTTCTCCACAAACTCTGCTTAGAGTTGCGTTGCTGTCGGCTTTCCATTTTATATGCTCTGCTAACCGTGAAAGCCCCATTTTTACTATGTTTCCATCTCAAAGAATTAGGAGCATTGGTGATGCCAGGGAATTTTTCTACCAGCTCTAGCAATTTGGCAACTCTCTCCACTTCCCAGTCATTCAAAAACCTTCTGAAGATTAGATCCCACCCTTGTGCTGTCCAACATTCATTGATATTTGCATCAGGATTACTACATAGTAAGAACAGATCTGGGAAGGATTCTTTTAGAGTCCGCGAACTTAGCCAATAGTTATTGCAATTTTGAATGTCATCCTTGTTCTTGAACAAAAAATATTGTACTCCATCATCATTCTTCCAACATTCTTGTCGTTTTAAAAACTACATTAGACAACCTAGTCGAGTACTGCATACTAGTTGTGCTGTCTTGTGCATGTGCTCTTCCAAAATTTCACTGGGATCTCATCTGGTTCTCTCTGCCTCTAAGCATCCAACGAGTAGCATCCTTAACCTCCTTAACCTTAATACACCTATAGTAACCAAAATCATGACTTCTCACTGAGTGCTCCATTCCCCCAACACGATGCCTCTGTCCTCCTCATTAAGAGTTTATGGAAGTACGAATGTCCTCTTCATCTAATGAGTACCTCTGCCACATATATACGTTGTTGCCCTCATCTTTTATACACTTCACTTGGTCCAATTCACGAGCCTTCCTCTCTTAGACTTGGCTAACCAGTATAATCTCTTGTCCCCTCCCTTATCCTATAATTCTACGTACAAGCATTCAGAAGTCGTATTTGCCACCACAACAGCTAGCTTTGCCTCCTTCTTTGCCATCTCATTTATTTCCCTATATGTAACACCCCAAAATTTCTAAGTTAAGACCCGAACCATTCTTCATTTGTGTATAAGGTTGTATCAGATATCTATTTTGTTGTCCAGGTCCTGAGCCAGTTTATGCAGAGGCCAAAACAATCTCACCTTGAGTCAGCTTTGAGGGTCCTCAGGTACATCAAAGGCTCACCTGGCCTTGGTTTGTTTTTCCCATTGGTTCTCAAAATCATGTCATGTGACTCGGATTGGGCAGCCTGCCCAAATACTAAGAGACTAATCACTGGATATGTTATCAAGTTAGGTGTATGCTTGATCTCCTGGAAATAAAAAAAACAGCCTAATGTTAGCAGACGTTCAGCTGAGGCTGAATATAGAAGCATGGTTGCTGCTGTTGCGAAAGTAATATGGATTATAGGGTTGTTTGGAGAGCTGGGGTGCCTGTTTCAACACCAATTCCTTCATACTGTGCAATAAAGTTGCTATACAGATTGCTTCCCATCTATCATGAACGCACTAAGCATATTGAGATTAACTGCCACTTTGTGAGGAGAAGATTAAAGCTGGTCTTATACTGCCTTGTTTCATTCCCAGTTCTTCTCAATTGGCTGATGTCTTCACAAAAGGCCTTGATTCTGCGCAGCATCTGTTTCTTCTGGGCAAGCTAGGAGTGCTTGATGTTTTTCACCCTCCAGCTTGAGATGGAATCTTGACAGTAACGTGTGCAGATATGATGAGAGAGGGTAGTCTTGTCATTAGTTTGAAGTCTAAAGGGTAGTATTGGTATTATGTTTGTTGGCAGCTATTTTTATTTCTTATGTAAGTGAGCACATGTAATAGCTGTTGAACTAGATTAATAAAAGATACCCCATCTCCTCTAGTATGTATCTCAATGACAGAATATTGAGTTTGCATGTTCTCTGATCTGCATGTTTGTGCTGAACTAAGCTCAAACACACACCTAGTCCAGCTCTATTTTTCTCTGTTTGACCTTAAAACTGTGTCAAGCCCTTACCCATCATAAAATCCTTTATAACCCAAGAATTTCTAACACGTTTTTGGCATCCAAACTTCTGAAAAACAAAGCACGAACAAATTTTCACTGATTTAAGATGTTTTTCGAACTGTCCAAGATATGCTTAAAATTGCACACTTAAGTTTTTCCTTCTTTAGAAGTCAATACAGTTTTCAGGAGAATGCAAATGCAAGAACATATTTCTATGGACAATAGGAGCTGAGGGCGATTGTTAGTTTCACCTTTCCCAGTAAATCAATGATGGAATAACCTAGTAACTTATACAGAACTTGAACGGAATAAGATGAAACGGAAATATTCAGTGCTACACCATCTCACGAGTGCCTCAGACATAGTGCAAAATCTATAGTAATGACAACAGTTTGAATATATGTGGAAATAAGAGGCAGAGATTATTACTTGTCTCAAGCTTGAGGTTCCATATCCACTATAAGATGATGAAACCAGAAACTGGACCAATGACCATTTCTCTTTATCTAAAGCAATAGCCAGAGGCTCTAAGTAACTGCAAAACAGAGATCATCAAGTTTAGAGACTACAAATTATCAGACATAGCAGGATGGTCTATCAAGAGCAAATTTGATGGTTTGTCTCCCTGACATGGGATAGCTTTGTGGATTTCACGTCATTAAATATTTTCCTTCTTTTTTTGGGGGTGGTGTGGGCGTTTCTTCCTTTTGTGTGTGTGTACCTTGTAGAAAGGACTCCAATCTTTTCAAACTAACGTAAGCATACAGATAAAATTATTCATTAATGTGTAATGCAAAAGAACAGTTGCTATAAACTATAACTCATCCCTTGCCTCCCTCAACACACAGAAAAAGAAAACCACATTAGAAAAGAAAAGCCATAAAAACCAAGTGGCGCAAGATTTAAATACATTATCAGGGAATAAGCTGTGGAGAAACCTTCTCAAAAAGAATTAGTTACGAAAATATAATTTCAAGGTAACCATCTTCAAGTTTTAAATGTAATTACCGAGGGCCCTACTCCAACATTTTCATGATGGAAAATGCATAATCTTTCTGATCTGAAGTGACCCAAGTAAAATAAGGAACACTTCAAAGAAAAGCAACTATCTTTGATAAGTCAGTTAAAAGAAAAAAGATGATCTTATATTCAATATATTTTGAAGACTTGATAGTGACACTTAGTCGGACCATGAACGGCAAAAGGTTAGCAAAAAAAACATAAATGGAGAAGGGAATGAACAAGAGGAAAAGAGGGCAGATGGAAGTGGGGGATATAATAAGATACGTACGCAGTAGCTAAAAATCCATCCGTTAATCCACCTATGAAAATGAGCTGTTGTTTATAATCACCCGTTTTAAATGCAACCTGCAAGAAATTGAAGATAAACATCAAAGAATTGAGTGCATAAAAGTAAATGGCAAGGGAAGTTGTTGAAGCTTTTTTTCTATATCTAGTCCCTGAAAATTGAAAATTTCACCCTTTTGCGCACTTGCATTGTCTTTTAGCAAGCTGTAGGGAAGAAGAGGAAATAGAGCAGACTTTTTTCCATTGTATGTTTTTCTATTGTACAGGCAACAGAAGGAAAGAAAGCTCTAATGTATTGGAGGAGAAAAAAGCAAGAGAAGCAGATTGGTTCTGTACTTTTGTGTCTGTGTGGCTGTTATAGGTTTGTTTATTTCTTGAATGACCATTTCTTCCCTTAAATTACAATCTACAACCCCATATAAAATGTATGTCTAATCAAGATTGTCATGTTTTGTGGAAAGACAGCTCCACTGGCTAGAAGGAAAATATACAATTGCGAATAAATATTGAAGCGTTAAAATGAGCAAATCTAGACTTCTTTAGATGATAAATGTTCTCTCTTTCAAAAACTTGAGGGGCAATTCCCAAGGAAACTAAAGAAAAGACTGAAGTACCTCACAGTAGAACAATGTTAGAATAGGAATAGAAATAAGATTAATATCCTACTTACAATAGGAATAGGAATAGTATATAGAATCTTCTTAGAAAAGGTGTATTGTAGTGTCCTAGTTGGAAAAAGATTCTAATGTAATGTCTATAAATAGGGTCTCAATAACAATATAGAGACACAATTCAATAATATTTTTCTCCAAAATTCCTCACATGGTATCAATGCCTCTACGGTCTTGGTAGAGAATCAAAGAACTTCCGCTTAAGGTGGGTGGCTATTACCCATATATGTCGCGCGTTTGGCCAACAATTATGTTAGCAAAAGTTGGGTCATCATGTATCTTTCTTGTGACTATTTTCTCATATCTAATTTGCATAGCACCGTGTATCTTTCCAATGACTACTTTCTCATATTTATTTTGCATAGTACCATGCATTATTTCAGACTACTTTCTCATTTTTGATTTGTGTAGCTCTATGCATCATGGGTGACTACTTTCTCATATCTTATTTGTGTAGGACCGAGCCATTTTTCCAGTGACTACTTTCTCCTATCCAATTTGTGTAGCACGATATCATTTTTTAGGTGACTACTTTTTTATATCTGATTTGCGTAACACCGTTCTTTCTAGTGACTACTTTCTTATTTGTGTAGGGCCGTGCCAACATTTCGACCCTACCCATATAATTTCTCTTTTCAATAGGGTTGTGTCGTGAATCCAACCCTACCCATAACATTTCTATTTTTCAATAGGGTCGTGCCTTCATTCCGATTATACCCATATAATTCTCTTTCTCAATAGGGTCGTGCCATCATTCCGACCCTACTTATATAATTTTATTTCTCAGATTGTAAACACTTTGAGAAATCAAATCTAATACTCTGACGCATGAGCATATTCCATCCACTTTTCCAGTGACTTTCTTTATGACACCCCCGAAAATTTCTAAGCTAAGACCCAAACCGTTCTTCATTTGCGTATAAGGTCGTATTAGGTTATTCTTAAATTGTTTAGAAAGTATTAAGGACAATTCTTTAGTGTGGGAACGGTTTTTGATATGAATTAAGGTCACTAGAAACCCCTAGCACAAAAATGAGTTGGAAGCTTCCTTACCGATTAAGTTTGATATAAGATTATACTTATGCCAACTCAAACGATCGTAACTCTCAACATATAATGACTTAGGTGGCTCGTGACTTATCAAGTTTAAGGTTTATGAGTCCTCTTTCCAATGCCACCAAGTTAGCCTCATTTTGAGTTTGGAGTAAAAATTATAATCGTTTTACCAAAGACTACCACAACAGTGTTTTCTGAGCTAGTGACCAACGAATCCCTTTCAAGAATTGTAGAAAGAGCTACGACCCGTACTACTGGGAGTCAAATTTTAGGGTATAATTCCTACGAACACATCAACGGGCTTTAGTTTAGAACCGTAGAATGAACTTTTCAGCCTTAAAATTGTAATATGAATTCCATGAATGAGATTTACGGTCCGTAGATCAAACCACGAATAGTAGATGGCCCTGTGGAAGGTTTTCGACATCTTTTTAAGTGAGGTTTCTTTAGTCTTTTCCCACTTTTCTAAGCCCAAGCCATGACGTAACTTCAATTGGGGGAATAGCACCTAGCTTTCTTTTATTTTACTCGCTCAAACCCCGCCCCCGCCCCCCCCCCCAACTCAAAAAAACCCACAGAGAAACATAAACTAGGATTTCAAGGCTTCTAATCAAGTTTTTCTAGAAGTTTGTTCTTCTAGGTCTGTAAGGTTATTCATAGTGATGGACTGAGTTTGTTCTCATGTGGTCAGTAAAAGTTTGATCTAGGGTTATACCCTTGGTTTCGAGAATTCTTTATATGAGTTAAAATTATTGGTTCTGAATTCTACATTCTTGATATGAATTAAGTTGTTGATTTTGAGTTCTAAATTCTCGATATGAGTTAAGTTATTGATTCTGAGTTTTCAATTCTTGACATGAGTTAAGTTATTGTTTTTGGTTCTAAATTCTTGATTATGAGTTGCACTATATTATGCATTGAGATCTTTGAGTTGTTGTTCATGATTATGTTCTCACATGAACCCTGATTACTAAGTTTTGATTAAGAGTCTTTTAAACAAACATTTTTCTATTCATTTATTTTAAAAGCTAAAAGTGAATTCAAGAGCAAGTTAAAGTACAAATTTCTTTTTTGAGAAGAGTTTAAGGAAACTAAGTGATTCTCAAATGTATCATTTTACATTGAAAACAGAGTACTATTATAAAAAAGGTGTAAATAGTTTTCGAAAAGATTCAGTACATAGCACTTAAAAGAGGCCCTTTTAAGAACTTACCCAGCCAAAGAATATGTTTACTTGAGCATTGATTTATATATATATTTTGGGAGTAGTATTGAGCACTGATATGGAAAGAGTTCAGACAACTCACATTCCTCATAAACCGGGTAGCCAACATATGTTAGGATCGCACCGACTAACAGGCGACTTCACATTGCCTTAGAACAGACCTATGTAGTGGATCAATGAGTTAAGTTTGTTCTATACCCCGACAAGATTTAGGACAGTTCTAGCAACGTAAACAAGACATTGTATCATCACGAGGCTTATAGTGATGGTTGTTGGTTAGAGGAACTCCCGAGTAGAGTAGAGTAAAGTAAAATATGTGTGTGTATATATATATCGGTTCAATATCTGCTATTATTGTATCCTTGCGGTAAGAGCTTAAATGATTTTTCATCATGATTTATACTATATTCCAGTTGAGTTACCATCAGAGTTACATCCCAGATAGCTATATTACATATTCGTATATTCAATGTACTAATGTCATTCGACCTGCATCTTTCTATGATGTAGATTCAGGTACTTAAAATCCTTAACAGGAGATCCGTTGAGACCACTTCAATGTATGGGGGACATTAGATGCCTTGTATGTCAATTACGTAAGTCACTCTATGATCTGAATTTGGGAAGTTTATCACTGTACTTATTACATTTATACCAAGCTAGGTACATATGACTTGTATGCACCAACTTGAGGAGAGTGTTAAAATAGGAATAGAAACAAAAGTAATATATACAAGCCTACTTAAATAGGAATAGGAATAGAAATTAGAGCTTACCCATGTGGGTACACTTCCGTTACATCTAGTGTTTGTAAAGACTATATTTAGTTTGTTTAGAGATTCATTTTATGAGTATTTTCTTAGAGATCTACTTGTCAATATTAAACGCAGAGTATTCCTAACAACCTAATTTGTCTTCTTTTCTAAATGGTAATGATGTTGGCGCCATCTTGCCCTCTGCTACTTCCCATTAGTATAAATACCACATAGCGTTCTCCACCAACGCTTAAAACTTAATATATGAGTAAACATAACTATAATTTATCTTTATTACGGTATGAATCCTAATATCTCATTATCCATTCATGCTTCATTGACCATGAGCTCAAACCCTCGCATATCCTAAGCCTTTAGTGGATCGAAGCAGGTCCAAAAGGTAACGATTATCCAGAATTAATATATACTCAGGCCAAACTAATCTGGAAATTGAGTGCAGATGTAATGTCATCTAGTATTTTTTATTTATTTTTGAACAGGTAAAGTGGTGTATAATAGAATAAAATTAGAAACTTGGCATTAATGTAGTTCTTGGATAATTACAAAGTTTGAAACCCTTCTGAACAAAAACAAAAAAAAGAAGGTTTTCACCAGAATAAGCACCTACTCCTATAGTGAATCTATGAACTCTTATTAACATACTTTGTTCATCTTTAACATCTTGTAAGTTTCACCAAAAATCCAAAAGCCATAAGCACTTTGAATTTAATCTTCAGGTTAGTCTTTGTTTTCCCTTCGAAGCATCTAGTATTTCTTTTCCATATGAGACAACACGCAGCTTGGCACAGTCTTCCACACTTCTCTTACAAATTTCTTCAAACATCCAATCCCCAGCTTGTCATAAGAACCTTCACAGTGAAAGGCATTACAAATTGAACTCTAAGGGGTCGTTTAGTACGAGGGATAAAGGATAATAATCTTGGGATGAAATACAGGATTACTTAATTTGCGTTTTGTTAGGGGTACTAATTAGTCCCGAGATTATCTATCCCACCATTTAGACTATAATGATGGGATAAGTTATTCCATATATATGGTGGGATATCCCGATCCATGGGATAACTTTGTTTATCCCATCCCCATACCAAACAACCCCTAGAAAGATTAAATAAAAGGGCACGATTTACTGTACAAGTCTAATATAAGACGCACTCAGTCTCTACCCTCAATTGGGACTTACACTAGTGGACAACATACTCACATTGATCCACAAACCATAGATGAATATACAGAGAAAGCATCAAAGCTTGTGGGTCCTCTCGACATCATAGGTTCATAGCATTTACTAGATACCAAGTTATAAACAGTCTGGTTATTTCTCAATTGTTATCAGAAAACTATGACAAAAAACTTCTTCCACTTCCCAAGGACACTAATGTTTTGGTTAACTGAATTAAAGATGACACTGTTTCATTGAACCCGAAAGGTAAGCTACAAAGTACTGCATTAGACTTCCAATAGTCTAACTATTTCTCCATAACCCTCCCTACCCATCCCAAAAACTCAAAACATGAATTCTTTTCACTGAACCAGAAACTCCCAAATCAAATGCAGTTCAGAAACACGCATGAAAAATTTGCAATATAATCAAAATGTAGCGAACCTCTAGTATCACAGAATAAAAAATTCATAGTTATCTGTACACAAGTCAAAATGGAGTAAAAGATTCATACAGCAGACCCCAACTAGTCCGGAATTGTGGCATAGATGTCGCAATTTCCCACACATTCTACCCTTACACACAAAATAAGCTTAGATTTTTCAAATCAACCATCAAACTGATTTGCACAGTTGAACTTTCACGAGAAAAGGGGCACTTAGGGAACTAAGCATACCTAAATTGGCTTTAAACCATAATCTTATGAGTTAATTTCCATAATTAACAGTAACCTAAAGCAAAACCTTTATCACAATGCTCAACAAACCCACAAAACAAATCAATTCTTTTCTCCAAATAAGTAGAAAACCAATACGCAAAGTCCAATTTTCACACAGTAAAAAAAAACTTAGAATTTAACAACAGACCTGAATTGCCTTTGGACCATACTTAAACATTACACCACGGAACTGCTTTTTCGCAGTAATAGGGCCAGCACCGGAAACACTGTCAGCACCTCCGGCGGCGGCGGCGGCGGCCGGATTTTTATTAGACATCTTGACACTAGTGGAACGGCCACGAACTATGCCGGAAAACCAAGAAGACGATGAGGACGATGAAAAAGAAGCAGAAGTTGATAGATCCATTGATTAAGCAAAAGGGTCGTATTCTAATTCCATTTTAGAGGTTTGGATTTTGGGAATGATGGAAAAGTCTCCATTGATGGGAGGTTTACGAAGATGTAAGAAGAAAGACAGAACTGACACTACTGTTCCAGGGACAGGTAAGTAGTTTTGGAATATTCAATTAAAAATTCAAAAACTTTTTTATAATTTTATTTTAGAGCATGTTCAATTTGCCACCAAAATAAGATTTCAATTATAGGATGTTTTACTATGAAGAGTTCTTTTCGTGTATGACCAAAAAAAAAAGTTTTTCATATGAATGTTGAGTACATAAGTAATATTTATAATGTTTACGTAGATATTTATGTATTAAATAGTGTAGGGTAATAGATCATGTCCATGAGATTGTTATAATAATTTCGGTCAAAGTTCAAATATATTTCGAATCTTTTTCCTCATAAAAAAAAATTAAATCATGATTATCAACTTCTCGCTGGAACCATTTCCATCGGCACAATATCATTAGTCGAAACCATTTTCCATCGGCTTTATTTTAAAATACTAGCCAGAACCATTTCTCATCAGCTTTATTTTAAATCATTAACTGAAACCGTTTCCCATCCCTTTATATCAAATCACTAGTCGGAATCATTTCTCATCGACTCTATATTAAATCACTAGTCGAAATCATTTTCCCTCGGCTATATAACAACCACATGTCTCATCACGGTGTTCAAATTCAAAAAGGGATTTAAAACCACTTCAAAATCACAATTTTAGATGAACACTCAAGCTCTTGCAAAAAATTGTCATTTTTAAGGTCTGAATCATGATATTAGAATCCAGCAATAACTTAAGGGAAATGAAGATTTAAGGTCATGAAAATTAATCTAGTTGATTTAGCATAAGAAAACCTTTAAGAGATCACCACCAAGTGTTTCTTGGGCTCAAAAATGAAAGTGGGGGTTAAACCCCGAATTTACAGGTCAAAACCCCCTACGTTACAAAAGCCACCTTAGGTTCGCATAACGAATTTCGCAAAAATGCGAACCTTCGTTTTAGTGAACTGTGATTCGATTTCACGAACATCACAAACATGACTCATAGTTCGCTAAAGTGAACCCCGCCTAACAGAGACCATTCGAAAGTGAAGCACTCTTCGCAAAAGTGAAGCATACTAGGAACGAGAAAATCAATCAACTCTCAAAATATAGAAGGACCCTAGGTTCGTTTGGAACTCCGTAAACACAAATGAGAGATGCAAATTAATTATACTCAACGTTTCAGACTCAATGAAATCATCAAAATACGAATTTGAGATCACATCTACTCTACATCCATAAAAATCACAAGAAACTAACTCAACACCTAAAAAGAACTAAAACAAACTCGGGACCTCTAAAAATCAACCAAGATCATACCTAGGCATAAAATCATCCCTAAATCCAATGAAATTCTCAAATTCCGATCCGGACTCCCGAACCTCAAATATTGACCAAGGTCAATTCAAAAGCTAAAATTTCACAAATTCACAATTTAGGTCTTAAATCCCCAAAGAGACTCTGAATCAAAAACCACAACTCTCATAAATAAGATTTCACATTCCCAGATTGATGGAATTGACAAAATACCATTCCGACACTCGAAACTCCAAAAGACATCGATCATCACTTTCTTGACAACTTAACATTTCAACCTTTTAACTTACCAAATTCTCAATTGTTTACTTAAAGCTTGAAAATCAACTTTCAAAACTCAATCATAAAAGACTCACAATCAAAATCGAAAGGGGAAAATGATAATATTCACAAAAAAAAATTTAAAAATAGCCAACTGAATCATTAGAATTAATGAGCAAGGGCTTGTGCATAGTGTATTGGTTGAGACCTAACATGTTTATTAAAATGATTTAAAACATATATGATGATGAGGGGATTTGAGTCAAAATAATTTATTAGGAGTCTTGCAAGTCACTTACTAAATTTGTCAACGACCTGAATGTTGGCACGAGAGCTTGAGGGAGAGTAATAGACTGATTAATAGAATTAATAATGATCTCGTATTTGAAAATTCCTATGTAACAAAAGGCCGACGTTATGATCTATCATATGAGACGGGAATGGCCTGGATGATTGTAACATCTCGTAACTTGAAATAACTAATAATAAGCTTAAGAAACAAGAATAATCATTTTAAAAAATAAGTGGGAAAATCTGGAAAATTTCCCAAGTGTAAAAGTGAGTTTTTGGTCATTTTCAAACGGCCATAACTCCCAGCTTAGAAGGAGTTAGGGTGAGCTCTTTATATGGTTGAAAAGCCCTTGGAAAGATATTTTCAATGGCGCCGAGTTTGCGTACTTTTGATGTCGTATGAGAGAGATATGTCTTTTGAAAGTTGGGTTGTTGGATTGAGGAAAGTCCAATCCGAATTTTAGTAAGGATAGAGTAGTCTTTTCACCATAATATTTCCTAATTCATTGTAAGAGTTTATTAGGGGTAAAACCAAGTCCCAATTTAGTTTTAGAAAAGTTGAGAACGCTTAGGGCTTGGGATAAAAGAGAAGAGAAGAGGAAGACTAAGATTTTTTCAAGAACACTAAGGTTTCGCTAGTGGAATTCGTCGGGGGTGATCCCTATCGAGGTATGTGAGATCTTTCTGTGTTGGATTCGTTCACCCACATACCAACATGTTTAATTCAGCAAGTTTTCTATCGATTGAATTATAAATCTTGAAGTTCTTGATGAACAATTGTTGAATCTTTGTTGGTAGAGTTGTAGTGTACCTTTAGTGGTTTTGATTCATGTTTACAGGCTGTTTTACGAGTCTAAACTATTGGGTACTGATTATATTAGGGATCGTAAGTGTTTAAGGGAAGATCCATGGAAGTTTAGGAGGTTTAGAGTTGAAAATCGGAGAAGAAAAGTCGGAAAACCCGTCTGATAGGCCTTAGGACGCCGCACCTACCAGAGCCCCTCAGGTAAGTCTGGCCGGGTGAACCGGACCAGTAAGTTCCGGAACGGGAACGGAACCGGTAGTGTGCGAACCGGTACCATTCCAGAACCAGGACCGAACCGGACCGGTAAATCGGTAAATTTAGTCATATTTCGTCCCTGTCCAGAAGGGAATCGGTAGTATACCGGAACGGACCGGACCGGTATTAAATTAAAAAAATTAATTTAAATTATTTAAAACTTAAAGATTTAATTTTTTAATTGAATATAATTTTTATTATAATAATTGAAAAATTAAAAATTTAAATTTCAAACTTTAAAAGTTAAAAAATTTTAAATTTTCAAACTTTAAAGTTATAAAATTTAAATTTCAGACTCTTAAAGTTTGAAATTTTTAAATTCAAACTTGAAAGTTTAAATTTAAAATTTTCAAACTTGTAAAGTTTGAAATTTAAATTTTATATACTTTAATGTTTAGAAATCTTAAATTCAAACTTTAAAGTTATAAAATTTAAATTTCAAACTTTTGAAGTTTTAAATTTTTAAATTCAAACTTTTAAAGTTTGAAAATTTTAAATTCAAATTTTAAAGTTATAAAATTTAAATTTCAACCTCTTAAAGTTTGAAATTTTTAAATTCAAACTTTAAAGTTAAAATTTTAAATTCAAACTTTAAAGTTATAAAATTAAAAATTGACAATATTAAAAATTAAATTTAATACAACAATATTAAAAAACAAATTAAGGCGAATAGCCTATATTTTTATTAATATTTATTTGATATTACAATTACATTTACAAAAATATTAGTAGAGTATTAAAAGATTTAATCTACACAGCCACCTTCTAGGAAGGGTTTTGTTTGAATTAAATCTCGAATTATCATACTCTTACTAATAGTTGGTGCCACCATATAAATTCCTTCGTAAATCATTCAACATTTCTTTAGTAACATGTTCGGGAATTGGTTGAATAGAAAGATCTTCCATTGCTTCAATCCCGTTGTCACTATAATCTTGCATTACTTCATCAACGTCATCTTGAAATTTGATCGGTAGTGGTTCACGACCCAAATTTCTTCTCTCGGCATTAATCCAATCTCGAAATAATACCGATATCTCCAAGTTGTCGGCTGCTAGTGAATGCCTATGTTCTCCAAGTTGAAACCTTGCTGCTAGACACCTTTCAAAGCTACTGACGACGCTTGCATAGCTAATATATCTCGAGCCATCGATTGTAGTTTTGGAAATCCTTTGCCGCGATTTCTTCACCATGCTAGAATATCTTCAGTAGATTCTGTATTTTGATTAACATAGGCATCAAAATAATTTCTATTATCGTGAGAATGTTCAAGATAATCATATAAATAAGCATCAGTATTATCTTCATCAAATCTACTCCTAGAGCTTTGAGGTTCATTTTCACTTGATAAATTTATATTAGCATTATATAAATCATACAACTTTCTAGCTTCAGTTTTTATGTTATTTTTAACTTGTTGACAACTAGGAATTTCTTCTAATACATTATTAATATCTAAGTTAAAATACATTTTTTCAACCATTTTTGATGCACCTACATTTTTATACTGAGGGTTTAACAAACACGCGGTTAAATAAATTTGAGGAATAGGAATATAATATTTTTTAAATTTTAGAATCATTTTTTCAATGGTTTGTTGAAATCTTGGTTTATTTTTAAATTGATATAATTTAGAAGAAATCATACAAATATCAGGCAAAACAGTACAAATTGATGGACTATAAAGTACAGATATTCTTTTTGTAGTTAAGTAAAAAACTTTTAGGAAATCTATAAGTTAATTTATATCACGTCAATCACTATTATCTAATCTATATGTCATATCAGAATTATAAGCATTCCAAACCATTTGTAAGCGTATTTTATAAGTAGAAGTGAGTTAAAGTGTAATTTTTAAAACTTTAGGGTATTAAAAAAGTTTGGGGGGGAGGGTAGGAGTGTAAGTGACTGGAATTTGGTTCAAATAGCGTAGCCGTTACCCAATGACTATAAACGGATACATTTAAAAAAAAATTGACCGAATCGGACCAGACCGGACCGGACCGGTAACGGATCGGTAATTTCCAGAACCGGAAGGGACCGGTAAATTCCAGTTTCCGTCCCGTTACCTATACCAGAATTGGACCGAACCAGCCTATACCGGGACTAACTGGTACCGAACCGGAATCGGACCGGACCGGACCGGTAGCCGGGACTTACCGGTTCCGTTGCCAGTCTTACCTTCAGGAAAGACTCTGTCCGTCAGGCTCTGGCGCGCCGCGCCTCTCAGAGCGCCAGGGTCACTTGGAGTTCCCATTTCTCCCTCATCTTTTCGTACTAGTTCCTAAGTGATGTACCTATCATTCCTAGTTGATTCTATCATTCTAAAGTACATCTAAACATAATAAAATCATCCATAAACATGAGATCATGATCCTTGAATCCATAATCCAATTCAAGAAATGTTAAGATCAAAGTCAAAGAAGCGAAGAGTCAAGTCTAAAAGTCAAGAAGCAAGTCAAAGTGAGTTCTTAAAGTTTCCAAGAGTCTTCAGCAATCCCTAAGAATTACAAACGTTGTCACATTTAATAAGTATAGAGTCTTCGGGCTAGTTTTAAGACAGAAGTAACTGTTTTATGAAATGAAACAAGCAGGGAAATTATGACTTTCAAGAGAGCTTTTTAAAGCTAAATTTTGAGCACCAATCTCAAATCACAAAATCAATATGTTTTAAAAACATAAGAGTCAGTATATATTTTGGGAGTAGTATTAAGCATCGACGTGGGGATGCGAGTTTATAGTATTTCAAGTCTCCATGTAAACTATGTAGCCATCATGGGTAGCAAAAGGTCATACTTTTTAAATGAACCCTCTTCATAGTATACTAGTGGATCTATTAGGCAGTTCATGTCCTATACTCTGGCAAGGTTAGGATGGTCGGGCAGCGTGGGTCGAGTAAAGTTGTATTATCATTATAACTCTTATGTGATGGTTGTCGGTTAGAGAAGCTCCCACAGAAGTATTGTATCTTCATATACATCAGTTATTTGTATTTTCACATATTATTTGTATATTTGTATACATTCAGAGTTTACAACATGTTACAGTCAGTTTTTCTTTATATTGCATTTACTTTAAACTGCATATAGTGCATGTTGACACCCAATTTTGACGCACATCGGTATAAACTAATTATCGAGCTTCGTGAGTTTTCCAAATTATTTAAGTTGATTAGTTTAATAAACCTTGCGAAAATTAAAAAATAAAACAAAAAATATAAATATTTATATATATATATATATATATATATAAAATACGCGGATTTTATGCTACTCATCATAACTTTAGATAGTATATATATATTACATTGTTATGTATATAAGTAGTATACCTTATGCTTATTTCAAAAAACCACCAAAATATACATTTAAATGTTTTGTTAAACTAGTTTAATTTAATTATAATTATGCTTTTGAATCACCTTTTATTACTAAATAAATAGGCTCGTTAATAAATTTGTACCAAATTCGTTTTACTTTAAATCAATGCACTATCTTTCCTTTTAAATCTTTTCTTTTAAGGAATCGATCTTGGGCCTTTTCCAACTTTCAGCCCACCTTAACTCTTTAAAGCCAGCGGCCCATTTTCCAAATTTAATTACCAACCCACTTCCGATCCAGGCCCAAATTCCCTTCAACCCAATACATTCAACCCAAGCCCCCTCTTCCTACCCGCTCCGACCCAACCCCTTAAATTCCCTACCCGACCCGTCCGACCCGATCCGACCCGGACCCATCCCTTTTTCCCTTCCCTCTTCCCCTGCTCTTCATCCAAATTCCCAGAACATATCCCAAAAGAACCCAGACGCGACCCCCCTCTCTCTTCTTCTTTCCCTTTTCCACGCCCAGCCACGCTCTCTCCCTCATTTCCCACGCTCCCCTCCTCTCTCTCCATAGCGCGTGGAGAAACGAGAATCCGCAACGGACACCTGCAGCTGCAGCCTGGCAGTGAGCAAAGCGACAAACTCCCGTCCTTGCCACGCCAAGATGATGACACGTAGCTCGCAAGGACGCCTAATTCATCTCGACCCTCCACCTCTTTCCCGCTCGATCTCTTTTGGATAAGGTTTGAGGGTTTTCGAATTTCAAATCGAAATGGGCCTCAAGCCGTCCCTCCAACCCGCTCCCCTCGAAACCCTAATATCCCCCTATATAAACCCCTTCCGTTGGCAAGAAAGGGGTTAGAGATTTTTGTCGAAAAAAATTCAGAGAGGCAAAACTTGGGTTTGAAAAAAAAAAAAGAATCTTGAAAATATTTTGCTTCTCTTCTGTTTCGCGTTTCGCTGTAGGAGAACAGTGGGAGGAGAGATTTTTTTGGTTAGGAATTTTGGAGGTTGAAAATTATTGACGGGAAACTACGGGTTTTGTTTCACTCCTTTGCTTGATTTCACGACCGCGTCGCACATCGGATATCTCGATAGTCTCTTGTTTCGTGTGTCGAATCGTTCCTCAACTTGTTCACAGAATCTGTCGCGGCCGTGGTTCGCGTGTGGAAGTCGTCGCTCGTCGTTGCTCGTTCTCGTCTCAGTCGCTGCCCTGAAGAAGGTATATTTTTCATCTTAATCATTTTTATGGATTTAAACTGTTGCTTGTTGTCGTTATAAGAAATGAGATGTTACACCTTGTTATTTGTTTGAATTTGGTTATTTGCTTGAATTTGGAATGTGTCCTGCATTATGGTTTCGTTGCTGCGATCGTTGGTTTGTTCTGGTTCGTTTTTTGTGTTCCGTGGCTGTTGAAGAAGTTTATGCCATTTTCGGAACTTGCTGATTCCTCTTACATGGGAATTTCGGCATCTGCTTCTTGGTTCTGAGCATGTTTAGTCAGTTTCTTTAGTGTGTAGTCCGCTGTCATATATCGAATAGCTCGTGAATGGTGATTAGCTGATAAGTTTTGTATATTAAGCTCTTGATATATCTCGTTTGAGTTGAGGTTGGTTTGGATGACATGTTGAAGCGAACAATACATGAACGTAATCCTGCATTATTTACGGTTTTGGCTCAAGATTAAGTATTGACATACGTGATTATGTTGCTAGCAAGTTTTTTTTTTTTTTTTAACTTGTACTCTTCATCGTCTTTCCATTCTTATGTCTGTTATTACTAGCATACCAAGTCATAATTCTTAGGTGACTGTCATGTGTATATATTTTATTTTCTTTCTTTGTTTATTACTTGTTTTATCAATTCTCTTCTTCAAGGTCATTGTCCAGTATGCTTCTGTGTAATTTCCTTTAGTGGGATCATCTTTCATGATTAAAATGTGCATTTTCCATCAAGTTAGTTTACTTTCTTGCAATTATGTTACCCGGGTTATATATTTATTCCTCTCACCTTGATTTGTGGCATGTTAAACCTGTCCGAGTTCGAAAAGGACTCTCATCTCTGCCCGCATTGTAAGAAAAGTCATAAGGGCTTAATTTCATCCTTTCGAGTCAAGCTGAGACAACGGCGAGACGATCAGATGTTGTGAAGATTGAAGAAAATCCAAAAATGGATTAGAAGACTTCCTTACTTTACATTTTGTATTTTTTTTTGTAATGGGCATAAGCCCTTGTCCCTTTTATTTTTCTTGCAATTATATTGTATGTTTAGATTAGGACGGGTACAAAATGGGTCAAAAACCCAAAGACATGTGGGTCCAAAACTCGGTCAAGGCGAACAGAACCCGAGTTTGGACCCGAATCTCTCTCCCTCTCTCTCTCCTTACTATTTGTTTATGTTGTTTACTTGAATGTCGTTAGTTAGGGTTAGAAAACTCCAAACCCCTTTAAAACGTCTATCTATTTTATCAAAACTTAAAACTAAAACGGAATCTCAAAACGACAGATTGTTTAAAATTCATGACTTGTTTAGATGAAACTTTAAAGAAGTTCAACTTTGGAACAGTTTCACAAAATTGCAAGATAAATATTCCGAAACTTGTAAATTTGTCTTAAATATTTCAACTTGTAAACTTTAGTAAGTTCAACTTAAAGACTTGTAAAAGTTAAAACAAAAATAGTCAAATAAGTTAATCGCCGGAAAACCGTAAGTTAGCGGAGTGTCTTAGGTGCCTTACACCTTCCTAAGACACTAATAAGAATCCCGAACCCCCTAAAATATTTTCAAAATAATTTTTCTGTTTAAGTTGTTTTGGAAATAAGTTTTTTTGATTTTTCTTAAAAAATTAAGTGGCGACTCCTAAAAGTCGAAAATAAAACAAACTCATTCCGAAAATCATCACTATTTCGATAAAACAGTGCATAAGAGTTAGAAAATCATGGTTGAACAGAGCCAATGTAAGTGTTCTTTCTTACTCCTTTTTCAAGATTAAGTGTCGTTTAGCATTCCAACTCGCATACTCATACATTCAATGTACTGATGTCAGTTGGCCTGCATCATATTATGATGCAGACACAGGTAACGAAGATCGACATCCATCGCACCGTTGATCCAGTTAAGTATCCCAGAGTTGTTGGTGAGCCTCCTTGCTTTTCGGAGGATCCATTTTATTGTTTTCTAGTTTAGTTCATTAGGATGTTGTGGGGTCTGAGGCTTCATAGACGGATAGTCAATTAGATTATTCAGTTTGATGTCTCTTTTATATTAGATTTCAAGTGTTTTTAACTTTGAGACTCAAGTGCCATTTGGCTAGATTATTACATATTGAGTATGTTTCCTTGAAAATGTTCTTTACTTTTTATAATAAGTTAAGTTAAGTCTTCCTCTGAGTTAAATAAGTCAGGCCAAGGGTTCGCTCGAGGCTAGCAATGGTCACTGAGTGTCAGTCCCGCCAAGGGTGCAGGCTCGGGGCGTGACAATGATGAAGTTGATAGCGAAAAGAGGTGGAGTGACTTGAGGTGAATGTATTAGTTCCAAGGTAGATCTACTTATTGCGGTGGAAATTAGTGTGGAGTGGGGTCCTATAATATCTTGAATTTCATGTTTCCTTGATTTATTGCATGATATTATGTGGTGGACTCGATCGACCAATGTGTGTATCAATACGTGTTTTTTGTATTTATATTATTCTTGTTAAACCACTTGACTGGTTGCAGAATTAGTGATGTTTCTTAGGTGAAGATGAAAATGATCTCTGATAACTCCTACCTCTCTTTCCTTATAGTAAGAGTTGTAAGAGTTGTATTTTCTAATTTTAAATCTTGTCAATTCTTAGAAGCTCTAGTCACTAGTTCCCGAAAGGGGGAGGGTTTAATGTATCTCATTACCAAAATACTTCATTACCCAAGTTAGGTTTCATTATGCATTTACTATAAGGTGTTTAAGTTATATACTTTTCATTGGCGCATGTTGTTGTTCAGTTAAGGGTTAAGGGCTCTTCTATCTAGGTGTTACAATAAGTGTTTCTACGACTCAATGGGTTCAATTGTGACATTATTAAACATGACATGTCATAATATGTTCGATATATTGTGAATATTCATTGAATATACTAGGTTTAGCAGTATAATATGATTCAACAATAATCACAATATATTATAATTCAATATATTATTAAACGTGGTATATCATATGAAGTGATATATTTGGTATTTTATGAGTATTCTTTTATACATCAATAACAACAATGTATCATATACATTAGTAATCCTAGAATAGTACACAATTTACTTGGCATATTATGAATACCATTTAACATAATAATTCAACAATTATGGTACAAGAAAAAAATAACTGATATGTATCAATGGTATATTATGAATAATATTGTTTCGCATACAAATTATAATTTAACATAGTTCAACAGTATTTTATGGTATAATATACAGCATCATTGATATACTTTGAGAAAATTAAATAAAACGATCATTTTATTCAAAAAAAATTATTCAAAATAATTCGTTTATTATTATTTAATATATAAATTAGCTATTCATTTATTTATTATCTACTCAATGTATTTTACGAAACTTTATTTTCTTATTTGATTGACGCAATGCGGAAAGAAACAAGAATAAGGGCAAGGTTGCCACATTTTTCATATTACTTCGTAAAATTGCAATTGAATTGTTATTCTATTATTGTTTAGAGTTTTTTCACTCAAAACTGCTGAAAATTTAGTTCTTAATGTTCTTGGACACTCTCTAGTTATTTTGGGCAAATTACAGAAATCACATACTTTAAAATTACAATTTATCCCTTAAAAGTTTATAATTACAAAAATCCCTCAAAATGGATACAATAATACAAGCGCTGATAAATTAATCTAATGTGCGAGATACATTAATCGTTAAGTAAGATACATTACATTTTATACATGATACACTACTCTGATGTACATTTTATACATGATACACTAATTTGATGCGCAAGATACACTAATCTGATGCGCGAGATACACTAATCTGATGCGCGAGATACATTAATATGATACGCGAGATACACAAATGTGATGAGTGAAAATGAGGAATTTTGAAAAACTTATTGAGGATAATGGTAATAAGTAGTATAAATAGTCCTATTTTTTATTAGAAAAGTAGCATGAAAGAATAAGAAAGAAAGAAAGGACATGGAAAAAAAGGAACCATTCGTCTTTGAAAATTTTTGAAGATAAAAAGTTTCAAAATTTGACATGCCACAAATATGAAGTGATTCTACTATACTAAAAGAATCTAAATATTAAGAACCGATATTTGAAATTTGGGATTATTTAGAGGAAATTTGAGTTAGTTTTGATTAAAAAATGGGTTAACTTCAAATACATACAATGAAGCAATTAGTTTATAACAAATATAGTCATGTTTTATTTACATAAAAAAAAAAACTAAAATATCATAGGAAATATAGACTGGCTATACATTATAGATTGTCAAAAGTCATAACAAGTATACACTGACTATACAACATAACTTATTTATACATGAAATATACACGACTATACACTATGATACACAGAAAAAGCTGAATATATCTTAACAATACACAAAATATACACTGGTTATACATGAAGTATATATTGACTATCCAATCTCGATTAACTCAAAATAACCTTCAAATGTAGTCCTAAATTTTAAATATAAAATCCTCTCTGATTTAGTTTTTCCTTTTTAAAATTCTACCTCCATCTTCACGATATTTTGACATATTTTCCAACAGAAATAATAATTGATAACATTGCATTAACTAAGAAAAACAAATAATTATTGTTAATTTTTGGGGATGCATATATTAACTTTGATGTCATTATTGTTGTGTTCCCTATGAAATGAATCTGATCAAGCATTGATATCTTGTTGTGTTTTCAATATGTTCTAAGCTTTTTGGATATACAATTTATTTGAAATGATTCTCATTTGCGGTACATTGAAGTTTAAAGGAAAAAAAAGGAGGAGGAGGAGAAGATAAAGGAAAAATTACATAAATAAATACATTTTAAAAAATAATTACTGATTTTAGCGATACTTTTTGTTTATTACCATTTATAGCAATGCTTTGTTAAATTTGTAATATGTATTAAACTTGTATTATAAATGAATTAAAAGTGATCAAGTGAGGTAAAAATATTATTGCTATAAATGGTAAATATTTTTTTATTATAGTATATTTATGTAAGTTTCCCGAAGATAAATAAGGAGTAATGAGGAAGATGAAGAAGAAGAAAGAAGAAGGGAAGTAGCAAAAGATGAAAAGAAAACACAGATCATTTTATGTAAATTCTAAAAGTTGGGCTAAAAAATGGTAACAAATGTTATGGGCTGTTAATTGGTGTAATCTTCCCTTTTAAAAATGAGAAAATTACGTGGTCAAGTAAATCTTTAGTACTTAATTACTCATCATAGCTATAGTTTGTTATAATTACTATTCATGACTAATATTATACATTAATTACGTGGCCTGACTTCGAGCTTGTATAGTTAACCAAGTTTGTATATGTATAATTCGCCGGAATATACAATTTATATATATATATATATATATATATATATATATATATGTATGTATGTATAATATATAATTACCTAACTGATATACATATAGAATTCACCTCTCTCCCACTGTCTTCCCTTTTTCGCTCGCTTCTCTCCTCCCTCTCCCAATCTCGCTTGCCATTTATACAAATGCATATGTATAATATACAATTATCTATCGATATACATATATAATTCACCTCTCTCCCACTCTTTGCCCTCTCTCACTCGCCTCTCTCCCCCTCTCTCAATCTCGTTCACCTCTCTCCTCCATCTACCAATCTCGCTCTTTACTCTCCTCCCTCTCCCAATCTCGTTTGCCTTCTCCTTTCTCTCTCAATCTCGCTTGCGATATATACAAATGTATATGTACAATATACAATTATCTAACGATATACATATACAATTCACTTCTCTCCCACTCTCTGCCCTCTCTCGCTCGCCTCTCTCCCCTCTCTCAATCTCGTTCACCTCTCTCCTCCCTCTCCAAATCTCGCTCTTTACTCTCCTCCCTCTCCCAATCTCGTTTGCCTCTCCTTCCTCTCTCAATCTCACTTGCCATATATACAAATGTATATGTACAATATACAATTAACTAACCAATATACATATACAATTCACTTCTCTCCCACTCTTTGCCCTCTCTCGCTCCCTCTCTCCTCTCTCTCTCTCTCTCTTCTAATCGCGCTTGCCTTTCTCCTCCCTATAACATGTAGCTGTGAATTGTAATTATCAAACTATAGCTATGAAGAGTAATTAGGCTACCTTTGAGTGGCCATATGTGAAAGTTCGTCTTTAAAAAATCACAATTGTTGCAATATATGAATAAGGTATATCAATGTATATACATTTTATGTACGTAGTTATCCATGATATATACTATTTATACAATATTGATACATTATATCTACATGTGACCATTTTTGTTGAATTTTTCTTTATCACATCATTTTATATACCAATAATCACAATATTTATGATATACTACACAATATACTGATATATTGTGAAATATTTTCTATACCGTTTATACTAAATCATGATTCAATTATATTTGAGATACAATACACAACTCAGTATTTTATATCAAGTCATCGATTTTATATGAAGGGGCAATTATATTAATATAAGGAAAAATGACAGAAATCTCACTTTTAAATTCTCTAATTACCATTGTCCCTTATTAGTTTTATAAATTCCCAAAATCCCTCATTTTTGCGCATTAGATTAATGTATCTCGCGCGTCAGATTAATGTATCTCACGCATTAGATTAGTATATTATGTATAAAATGTATATCAAATTAGTGTATCATGTATAAAATTTAATGTATCTTACTTAACGATTAATGTATGTCAATCATCAGATTAATGTATCAGCTTTTATGTTATTGTATCAGTTTGAGGAATTTCTGTAATTATAAACTTATAAGGGAAAATGATAATTCTGCCTTAAAAGTATGTGATTTCTGTCATTTGCCCATAATATAAAGGAAAGTCCAAATTTAATATTTTTTTAATTTTGATTACGAACATTACCTATATACCTTGAGAAAAATAGTTCCTGTCATACCAAATACATTAGTCTTTTTAAGTGCAATAATTATGGAATACTTACTGCATTATTAGTAAGAAATTAAAACTCTGATGTACTCCCTTCGTTTGGTATTGTTTGTCATGGTTTTTATTTTTAGAGTCTTATAAAAACTTTGACTAACATTTAAGATGTATTTTTTTCATCATATTAATATGCAAAAATTGTAATTTATAGTACCTTTTATATAGTTTTAGAATATCTAATTTTTTTGTTTAAAATATCGAATTAATGTGATCCAATTTACCTTTGAAAATTAGTCAAATTGACTTTCGATAAGCGTAACATGATAAACAATTTCGGACGGAGGAAGTACTAAATTTCTCATATTTTTAGATTGATCTGATGATGTACGATATCAATGAGTTTTGGTGAAATGATTGAAATCTTTCTATCTTTAATTAGATATTTTGAACTTGAGCCTTGATATAAAAAAATATCATTCTAAGAGTGTCACACCCATAAATAGACCTTACGAGGTACAAATGTGAATTAGTTAAACCCCTATCAGACACCAAAAAAAAAAAAACAAAGGAAAAAGAGAAGAAGATGAAGATGTACAAATAGTGACTACGAGTAACAAAATATGTAGATACTTAATCAACTCATCAAAAGTTTGGACTTTTTAATTTGCAAATCATACAAATCCGCAAATTATACGAACAAGATAACTTAAACTATAGCTACAACCCATATATAATTATGCAAACTACAATTATGTAACATAATTAAATTTATTATAGTGACTATTTACAAAAGTTTCCTTTTTAATTTTTTTTATATATATATATATATAAAAAAAATTAAAAA
>NC_028637.1:89493181-89513099 GCF_001406875.1 Solanum pennellii
TGCATCATCATTATATTTTCCACTTTCAAACCAACCACATAAACACAACCTTTATTGAGTAACTAGTGCTTGTTAATTTTTTTTTTAATCACAACTTTAGCTTGATCAATTAACTTATATAAACTTGATATTTGCATGGAGCTTAGTTTACATTAGTGCATAAAAGAAAGTAAAAAAAGATAAGGCAAACTAAGGAGATTTAAAAAAAAATAATTTCTAAACCCCCAAAAAAGTAAAATTGAAATGACAAGAAGCACTGTTAGAATTTTGAAATGAACAAACTTGGGTCATTATTAAGAATCAACAATAAGGTGGAGCCAAACTAATAAATGACCCTTCAATAAACTAAAAGAATATATTAACATAATGATGCCTCTTAGAAGCAATTAAAATATATTATCTTAAAGTATACTTCTATAATAAAAATATACTTAAAACTTTCTTTGATTCTATATTCAAAGATTTTTTTTTTGTTTTTCAACACTTGCATAGACTTCTTCATGATTTCTCTTCCTTTTGAAGTTCCTTTTTAAGTGAATTTAACAATGGATTCCCCAAAGATAAACTTCATTAATGATACTAAAAAAGTCATTAATGAAATGACTTATGCTTATAAAGATTGAATCTTTCAATTTTTTCTCTCATTATATATACTTTCACTCACATGCTATAAAAAGTAGCAGCTTTTTTATTATAATTATATGTATATGTATATACCTTGTGTTTGTTCTTCTTGACAAAAATTATATATAGCAAATCTATTTCTATAATGCTATAGTGATATATTCACCATTTGACATGTGCCTTTTCGGATTCGAGTTCATCTGGATACGAAACTATATAGGCGTTAGATAAATTAATAAATATTATTTATAATAAACTATAGTAGAATAAATCATTTCATAATCTAGCTAGCTAATGCAAATTATTTTAAACAAATACGACAAATCTCTTTTTAAAAAATGGGGTTGAGATAGATTTTCTCATTAATTTTATGTATATTATCGAACTTTACACCTTATAACATTAAAATCATTAAATTATTTTATAACATTGAAGTAGTTGACCTATACATACGTAAATTTCTCAAAGAAAATATTAGTGAATAGTGATTAAATTATTTTTATCACATTAAAATATTTTATCACATCTGAATTATTTGTTTTATGTTATTATATACACCAATCTGTGGATGATATATTTTGCTAAAACTCAATCCATGTTTCGTTTTTTTATTTTTTTTCTAAAAGAGTTGCCATAATCGAGTTGTAAATCGTGCTTAGCTTATAATGTTGTCCATCAGAATACGTTTCCTCACGTGTGGCTTGATTTTTTTTTATGGGTTAATCACTTAAATTTTCTTATGAGAAAAGTTTGCAAATAGCCATTAAAAATAACTTAATTAAATTTTATAGCTATAGTTTGCTAATTACGAATCGTAGTTACATGTTAGAGGGAGGAATGAGGCGAGTGAAATTTATAGAGGAAGGAGAGAGGCGAGCGAGAGTGGGCAGAGAGTGAAGAGGGTGATTTGTATTAGTATATTTGTCAGATAATTGTATATATGTAACTGGTATACATATGTATTTGTATATCTGACTAACGGGATTGGGAGATGGAGGAGAGAAGCGAGGGAGAGAGATGACTTGTATTTGTATATCTGTCATATAATTTATATTTGTACAATTTGTATCAGTATACGTACAAGAGAGGAGAGAGGCGCACACAGTTGTTGTAGCTAAAGTGTGTGACCATCTCATCTAAACATTTACGCGGTTAGAGAAAATGTTTTTCTATTATTTAATTATATTCACAACACAGAAAACTTAAATTATTACAGAAAACACACTTTTATATTTTAATTATATCCTCCGATTCCCCTTCACCCCCCTTTCAAATTACCTTAGGTCTTCCTAGATCCTCAACTTATCATTTACTAATGAGATTTTACTATATGTTAATGAGCTAGAGACACTATATCTTTGTAAAGGAAAAGAACAAGAAGAGTAAAATCAGGCACAAATATTATTAGTTTGCTCTACACTTGAATATTCAATGGTATGGAGAAATGATTCAAGGAACTAGCTCCATCTGATTAGACAACATTAATATGGTGGAAGACATAACTTTTGGTATTTTTCACTTTCTGCACTAGTGCTTCTTATTTCTTTCTTTGATGACCAGTACCACAAAAATTAATCATATATTATACACTCTTCGTCCACTTTCATATGTCCACTAGATGTCAGTTTTTACTTGTTCAATTTAAAAAATCAAAAGATAAATTGTCACTTAATTTTCAACTATAGTCATATAACTGAACGCGATTTGCTTAAGTATAGTTGACACATATAATGTAGTATTTGCAAACCTTAACTAAATTGTCTCATGCATACAATTGCATAATTAATATAATTACATGTGAGCTAAAGTTTGTTATCATTAACCAATATACAATTGTATCCAAGGATCTAAGAAGCCATTTACTTTAAATTTGACAAATAATATTCTCATTGTTTGACTTTAGTGTAAAAAACTTTTATTTTGTGATGAATACATAAAAATCTTTTTAAATTTTGGTGCATTTTGTGTTCTTAATTGTAACATTATCGCGCATGCACAAGAACTACTAGCCATGGTCTAACTTTTATATCATAAAAAAATATAATTTGAATATGATGATAGGTCATTATCAGAAAAAAAACAAATAATTTGGCATTGACATATCTTCAAATGATTGCCATGATAAGTTATAAGTCAATTATTTTCTTAGTGCAACAAAAACTTTTTGGAAGTTTAATGATAGTATGCTAATCATCTTTTTTGTCTTAATTTGAATGATGTTCAATAGGGTTTCAATTTTATTTTTTAAAATATTTAAATACTGTAATGCTAGACACATGTAGCCACTTAACTTTGTTTCACGAGTCAATGAGACTTACCCATTATTAGGCATTTTATAACTTTTTTTTTCGAAGTGTCATTCAACGTAGATTTGATATAGTGTTTTTTTATACATATCTGATATTTGAAATTTACTGACTTAATTAATTAAAATGGAATCAAGTAAGTCCAATAAGGTGAAGATATTTTTAATATTAGGTATGAAACTTGAGAAAATCCATTAAAAATAAAAAAAAATCAATATTCTCATATACTTCTTCATCATCATTTGTAGTGTATTAAAGCAAATAAAAATGGAGACTTCAAAAGATAATAGTGTCATTTTTCTGTTAGATTTCTTAATCAATCTTTTTTCTTTATTAAGTTGATTAGATATATATATGTACACTCAAATAGGGAAGGCTGCTTATTAAGCATTAGACCCTTTATTTATTTATAGTAATAATGCCAAACATGATCCTCAACTAACTTAGGGTTAATTATATATTATCCTCATTAGTCTTTCTAGAAAACCTAGAGTAAAATGTAAGCTATTGCTTCATAACAATATTATTGTATGTGGGTTAAACAAACTCGATACAATTGACATATATGCATAACGGGTAAAAAGAATGAAATTTGGACCTAACTCAACTTTAGAAGTTATATATACATATATAGCTTCAGAGGACGAGAAAGATTGTCCAAAACCATATAAGGAGATCACTCATTCATCCCCTTTTCATATGATGTAGCACTTTTCGACACCCCACCACCTCACACCCAAGGATGGACATCGAAATTAAAGGTGAACAATTTAATATAGGGGTCCAACATCATGTGAAACAAGAATTGAGATGAGCTCTACTCTGATGTCACGTTACGAATTAGATCACTTTTTACCTAATTCAACTTCAAGAGCTACTAGCTCTGGAGAAAAAGATTGTCCAAGACCATATAAGAAAATCACTCATCTCTTTTTCATTCGACGTGGAACTCTTCAATAGCTTCGTACATACTATAATTATATATTCATATAAAGGTTAAAATTAGGATTACTTCTCCATCAAATAAAGTTATTACCAAAAATGAGTTTTAAGGATTAAAATAAGTGGGCTTAAATGTTCAATGGACAATCAAAATGACTAAGTCACCTCAAAACATCATCCTATATATCACCTTAAGGTGGCCTTAAAATGTATAGCACTCACTATTAGCATATATGTTATATGTATTGTAATGTCACAAGTAAATTCAGAAGAAAATAATGAATTACGTGCAACTTTTGACTTACAATCTTCCAATAACATAAAAGAAGAATGAGATGTCATGGCAAACACATGATATATACTCCATATACTATATTATAGAGGAATATATACCTCAAGTCCACTTAATTCAATCAAGTTTCTTGAAGAATGGAGGGGAGAGGTACCTACCTTTTTTGGGAAGCATTCTTCTTAAAGATCCCTTAATTCCAAATTCTATCAAAATTAAAGTGATTTAAAACCGAAAGTTACATCACAAAGGAAAAAGAGTGAAAAAAAAAGGTATATTATTATTGAGGGGCAAAATGGAATTAAAGAATTTGTGTCCGTACAACCAACAGGTTGCATATTCATGGATAGTTCAATTTCAAGAAACTTCCCCTAGGGGCCCCAAGGAAAATGTTTAGGGTGTGATCGTTACGAAGAAAAATATTTTCTGAGAGAATAGGTGAAAGTTTCCCTAGGGCCACTAATAGTTCTTTGAGCTTAAGGGCACCTTAGATCCATTTAGGGCGTGTTCGATACGAAGGGAAATGTTTTTTAAGACAATAGATGGTCGATTATTTACTTGCATTCTTGTGTTTGATATCAAAAGAAAAAAATATTACTTGAAAAGCATTTGCATATAATCTAGACAAATGATATAGACGGTGTGTGCACGGGGTAAGGGCGAATATTAGGTTTGTTTTTGTTTTCGATACGAAAGTTATTTTTTATTTTTAAGCAACTTATTTTCAAAAAAAAAATCTTTTTAGAAATTTTTGACCAATCAAATATGTATGAGAAAATTGAAAATTTTTTCACCATACTGAACAAAGCCTTAAGTATGTTTTATCATGGAATTTTGTAATGTGTATACGGATCGACCCGCCTAAATTCGATATTCAGATAAAATTGGGGAATAAAGCTAGCGATTGCAGAATCCAAATCTTGTTCCCTTTTTTTTTTTTCAGATTTAGGAGTGAATAGTACTTTTTTGCAAGTTTAAATTTGTACTAATGGAGACTTTAAAATAAATTAACAATGTACTAAATATTGGATATTTATTTCCATTTCTTATACCACGATGTATTTTTGGTTTCCATATTTATTTCATGACTTACTAACATATTGCCAAATTAAGCTTGTTTTTTTTTATATTTGCTTAAAAATTGCAATGTAAAAAATATGTCAAATAAAGAAATCTTCGATAAGGAGTACTTCCCTTTAAATGAGTCTATGATTTGAATTAATCAGAGTAGTAAATTTTGAGAATCAATCGATTGAATAAAAATAAAAATAAAAACTCCAGAATTAAGATTCCAAAGTCCATTCACTATTTTCTGAAATATTATGGCTGATGTTCCTATTCCTTTTATCAGAAAAAATGATTCTTCATCTTCCCATTTATCTAATGCCATGTTATGACTAATATCCCATTCCTATCCTTAAGTAAAAAAAAACAAAATGCAAATATTCTATGGAACATTTTCATCTTTTTTCTTTTTTATTTCTCCAATAAAAACTATTCATAGGGGTAAATTAAATTTCAAAAAATTCCTCATCAAATAGGTGGTTCTAAGCTAAAATAATGTACCTAATTTATGTTGTTACAGGAAAATGTACCTAATTTATTGTTAGGTTGTCTTATTACTAAAAAGAAAATGGCATTAATTATTAAATTTATCGATAATCTCTAGTTAAACAGTCATTAAAAAAAACTTCTAGCTAATTATATTTTCTTATAATTTATTGTTAATCCGTAACTAAATAAGATTAGCATGAGACTTAGCTTTTTCCAATTTAGCTATGAAATTTTGTCATTCTTTATTTTCTAGTAGTGTATTTTGCCAAAAGAAACATCATTTGTGGGAACTCATCAAACATATTGTGCATTACAAATCACATTTAACACAACAAAGAAGGAAACTAAGACTTCTTTTGTTTTTGTTTTTACTTGGTGTATGGAGCCCTGACTAAATTTGAGTTGTGCACTGTAGGGCTCCTTCAAAGATGACGCTCCCATACTCTGATTAAGGATAAAATAGTCTTTAACACTGCACCACTGCATCGTAAAACGAGGCTCACAAGAAGCCACATTAGCTAAAGAGATAGTAATCAAAAACTAAATGTGGAGTTAGGAATAATTTATCATGTTCTTTTTAGATCATATATTATCATAGAAGCATCAAAATTGCTGTAAACCAATTTCATTGGCCGTTACTTTAAGAACAACAAGTTGCCAAAAAAGTTCTTATTGATAATGTGATCACCAAGTGTTTAATTATCCCAAGATAATAAATAGCTTTAATCCTAATAATTAACTAAAAAAAGAAGTTAGTACTACTAAACAAACATAGATTAGGGAATTCAAAGTGATTCCTTTATATAGGAGCCACATTCTAGTTTTAGTTGATTAATAATAATTCTAAACTAATTTAAAATATTGTTTAAGTTATCTCTTCTCCTTAGATATTAAATAGTGACCCTATTTAATTTTAATTAAATTTGTCTTTCTGATGAGTGCTTTAATTAAGTTGAAAGTTCATCTTAACCCTAATTAATTTTTGGAACCTAAGAATTATTCTGCATGGTCCCCAAGAATATGTTCATTTAATTTCATGTTGCATCAAATGGCTATTCTTGTCCAAAAAGGAAGAAAGACACACACCACTCCTTTTTGCTAATTTTTCTTATTCACCATAGGAAGAAATTCACTTCTTCTCATCAAAGGTTTATGTTGGTTGAATTTTAAGATAATTACTCAATTTATAGTTATTATCCCAAAAGTCATATTTATATTTTTATTTTTTCTATAAAAAATAAAATAATTATTAATTGAATTACTATTTGAAAAATCAACTTAGGTTTATATTAAGTCAATTCCAAGCTTGACCGTAAAGCACTTATGACAACTTCAGCACAAGAAGTTTAAAGTGTTGAAATCTATGTGATTATTTCATCAAAAACTTCAACTTCTTACAAAAATCATTTTAAAAAAAAATTAAGTATGTTAGTCTTGTTGTTTTCATGTGTTTTAGTGATGACACTAAGGGGTGTTTTGCTAAGCCTTTTTAAGTGACTTAAAAGTGAAACGTCAAAAGTAAAACCTGTTTGGATTAACTTAAGAGATGTAGCTTTTAAGTCAAAATAAAAAGTTAAACAGAAATAATTTTTAAATCAAAAAAATAAAAAGCAGGGGAAGATCTACTTTTGATTTCTGACTTATTTTAAGTCATTTTTTAGCTTACTATAAGTTATTTTTGACGTTGTCAAACACTTCCTAACTTATTTTAAGTCATTTTTTAAAACTTGTTTTGAGTTATTTTTTATATTCGCCAAACACTTCTAGAAATGACATTTAAGTCAAAATATAAAAAGTAAGGGAGAGACCTACTTTTGGTTTCTGATTTATTTTAAGTCATTTTAAACTTACTATAAGCCATTCTTGACCTTTTGAAACACTTCCTAACTTATTTTAGATCATTTTTTAAAATATATTTTTCAAATACTTTCCGAAGTCAAAAACTCACTTAAAAATAAGTTTGACCGACTTTTAATTATTTTAAAGCCTAAAGTTAAGTGATACTTTGGCAAACATCTCTTAAAATTTAACAGTATTTAAAGCCAAAAGCATTTGAAAATAAGTCAATCCAAATACCCACTCAGCGGTGGCTCGACGGTGTTAAAAAAAAGACATGCGTCTTAGGCCCCCAAATTTAAGGGGCCTCATTTTTAATAATAATAGGCTATAAATTATTATTTTTTAACAATATTGAATACTATTTGTAAGAAAAGTTAACTTTTCATGAAAAATGAAGGAAATATTAGAAGAAATTTGACAGATTTGAGGTACTATATTTTATGAAAAATGGTTATATTATTATTTGAAAACCAGAAGAAATCAATAACATAATAGTTATTAACAATACAAATTTAAGGCCCCGTTTGATTTTCGCTTTAGGCCACTAATACGCTTGAGCCGCACCTCCCACTAATTTCATGTGATTCGTGTAGAACGATGAAAAAGTATACATTTTTCATTAAAAGGAAAATCGATCTCTAACATATATACCTAGAGTTCTAAACAAGGAAGTTGATATCAACAAGACTCAAGGCTAATCGATCGTATCAATTATTATTTTCTTAATTGGCGTGCAAAGTTCAGAGTGGACGAATGGAAGTGGATATAACTTTTTAAGTGCAACAAAGATGTGGCACGTAACAAATACGTCATTGTTAAAGATGCCAAAACTCAATAAATAGGCATCCACTTGAAAGGTTCTGCAGACAATTGAATTAACACCAAACAATACATATATCTTTTTTCAATCTTCTAATAACCTTAGATACATATTGAAGAAAAATACATAAATTTAGTTCCAAGCTCTCTGCAATCGATTTTTCTTTTCAAAGTTCGCCGCATAAATAAAGGTATAGTGGTCATTAATTGACTTTAATTTACGTGGTCGTTTAATTTGTTAGTAACTTTTTATATACTTTATTATCTTTCAACTGTCTTCTTTTTTTAACTAATTGAGTTACTTGATGTTGCAAAAATTAAGTCTCGATGAAATAGACATGTCAAATCAGGCTTGTTATATCGACCATTTATTTAATTGTTAGTACGATTGACCATGAACATATTAATATTTTTTTCATTCTTTGTTGTTTAACAGGTTGTAATTAACTTAACTAACACGACGATGAATATTGTGTTACAACATATTGCACCATTTGTTACTTGCAAACATCAACCACTTATTAATTTCCGGGATAGTCTAACGATCGATCCTTTTATTCCCCCTCGACGAAAGGATAAGGTGGTGATAGTAATGGGTGCAACAGGAACGGGAAAATCTAGACTTTCTATTGATCTAGCCAAACAGTTTTCAGCAGAGGTTGTGAATAGCGATAAAATGCAAATTTATGAAGGTCTTGATATAGTAACAAATAAGGTTACTGATAAGGAGACTTGTGGAATTCCACATCATTTGTTATCAATTATTGATCCTAACGAAGTTTTCACTGCCACAGACTTTTGTCAACGTGCTTCAAAAGCTGTGGATTCTATCATAAGTAAGGGTCAACTACCCATCATTGCTGGAGGGTCAAATTCGTACATTAAAGCACTAGTGAATGATGACATTGAGTTTAAGTCCAGGTATGAATGTTGCTTTCTTTGGATCGATGTAAATTTAAAAATACTACAAAGGTTTGTGTCAGAAAGAGTCGATAAGATGGTGAAGGAAGGGCTTGTAGATGAAGCAAGGGAATTTTTTAACCCTGATGGCGATTACACGAGTGGGATTAGACGAGCAATCGGAGTACCAGAAATGCACCAATATTTCATAAATGAGAATAATAAGATGATTAATGAAGATACTCGGGACAAGATGCTTCAAATTGCCATTGAAAATATTAAAGTCAATACATGCAAATTGGCTTGCTGTCAACGTCAAAATATTCTTAGACTTGAAAGCCAACTTGAATGGAAAATAAATCGACTTGATGCCACCGAGGCATTTGAAAAAAAAGATGGTGAAGCACATCAAGCATGGAATAGGATTGTATATGAACGAAGTACTCAAATTGTTCGTCATTTTCGCGGTGAAGAACTTCTCAATATCCCTCCTCCCCCTCCTCCTTCATCGTCAACTTCCTTCTTGCACAAAGTTGCTACTATGACGCACTAGAAGAATATTGTCCACATGTTTACTATCTATATATATCTTCATAGTGTGACAATATTTGCTAATATCAATAACCTCATCAGTACATATGTTTGAATCTTTGTTCGTACACCCAACAACAGATCTTTCATGATCATATATCAAGTCTTGCATGGAAGAATGGAACTACTACTCTCTTGGTTGGAAGTATCTTAGCCCCCTAGCTACATAAAGTTCGAGTGGTGGCAGCTTATATGCGCGCACTAGGTGCGCGCGCAAGCCAATTTTTGATACCCTATGCATGTCATTGGGTATTTTTCTTTATGTGGGGTTTTGTTTAAACTTTTTGAATGTCTATGATGTATTCTATGTACCTAAAATAAACTTTTTAGAACATTTGCCACCACCCCCTTCACACTGAAAAAAGAAAAAAAAAGAAAAAGGGAGACTAATTAGTGGCATTTTGGATTTTTATATATATTCTGTACTTTGAAATGAGCTGTATTATTCTATATATCACTTTAATGTAAAATCAAAGTACTTTGCATGTATGTACTATATTTTATGTATATGAGGTGATGTCTAAGAGGAAATGCATCGTGTTTGCTTATGATTCAATGAATATCATCAGTGCGCCAGTAAGTGATGTATGAATTCCTCCACTTTTTATGGATGGCAGTAAAAAATTTATGTAATATGTATAAATAATTTATCTAGAAATTGACTAAGTTACTTTTCTAAAATTTGTGTCCCACTCATTTCAAGCATCACCACTATTAAATTTTGAAAATCAAGTTCTAACGATTTGATTTATGGAGTAAAATGTGTTCATATACATGTATAGTACGAAATCAATCGTATGAAGGCTCAGTGCGAACTTGTACGTGTAAATCTCTATTCAAATCTTATAGTTAAAATTATGTTTAAATAGTTGAAAGTATCTCTAACTCTTTAAAAACGACTTTCAAAAGTGAGCAGTATATAGATTGCGTATCTCTATTTGATATAATAGATATTGAAATTATATTTTCTTAAAGTAACTCTCAATATGTGTTGTACTCACATGAAGAAAAAGGTGCAGGCTGAATGAGCCCACAACAAAAGTCCATTCATCTCCCGACATTTTTTAGAATTTCAATATTTTGAGTTGATCCACCATGTCGTTAACGCTCAACCTTCAAATATTTGAATTTATGAACTTTCACCGTCAATTCTTGTCGAAGACCATCAAATATTTGAAACAAATAAATAACCTTATCGTCTCAAATTATTCTGCATCAATTGTTAATGAAATGTATTCACCATTTTTCACTATATCCTTCAACTTAGCTAATAGTTTATTTTAAATTGCTTGGCTTTGATTTTTTATATGATATCGAATCGCGACACTGATCTAACTCAATCGAACTTCAAGACTAACAAAACTAGTGGAAATAACTATGGAAAAAAAGGAGTAACAAATTAGAGAAGTTGGATGTTCAATCAACCACACAAGGGCACCAAAAGAACCAAAAAAAAAAAAAGGGTACAAAATCAAAGGCATAGAAAATGATTCTTGTAGCACTAAAATTTGGAATATAATAGACAATCATCCCCAATTCTATCATCCAAATTAAAGGACTTGTAGTACTTGTACGGACTTCCCTATAAACATGAAAAGAAGTTACACTAGGTGCATGTGCCCCTATGAATATGCTTCCTAGGGACACTGATTTGACACACTTCCATAAAATTTTATTTTATCTGTTTCAATTAACGTGATATTTTATTTAGTTAGATATTTTTATTATAAAGCAAAATTTTTTTTGATCAGGATAATATTTTATTTGATATTACCTTTTAAAGCATTTTTATCCTTTTAACTTTAATATCTTTAACTTAAAAAATAGAAAAAAATATCAATTTATTTTAAAATAAAAAAATATTATAACTTTTTAAATTTTATGAACATTTAGCAATTCTCTAAAGAAAGTTCTCCATATTCCTTTTCCCTAAATTTGTATTTGATAAAATATTTATATAAATCGAGATAAAGAGGATATAAAGTATGTATATTAAGTTCTCCATATTCCTTTTCCCTTAAATTTGTATTTGATAAAATATTTATATAAATTGAGATAAAGAGGATATAAAGTATGTATATTGTGTCTCTCAATAGGATTTTTCTTCTTTCTTTGAATCATTTGAAAAGGTAAATAACGTCTAAAATTCGTTTGGATTATCTAAACAGAAGAAATTGATAAGTATCAAATGCTCGAAAAATGTTTTGATTGTTATAATGGATTACATAAACAAACAATTATGTGTTTTGAAATTTCAATAGAAGTATTGAACGAATAATAAGAAGTTAAAAGGTGTTTGGTAAAAAAAATGTTGATAAATATATCTTTTTCGAAAGGGTAGAAATGTCCTTACAACTATTTATGAAAAAAATATAAATTTAAAAGTATTTTTACATATATAATAAAGGGTTAATCTATGGGTGACCCTCTTTAAGTGGGAATCAACTATCACTTAGACATCTGAACTAGACTTGGTTCATTTTAGACATCTCATGTAAGGTCAACGTCCTGATATGTCATTTCGACACTTTTTTACATTTAACAAAAATATGATTGTGAGTGTGTTCCACTCGCGGATTATGTGTAAAGCGTCAAATTAAATGAGGACATTTTTCATTTTGTTCAAAATAATTCTTAAATAATAAACTATCAATTATTTTTTTAGAAGATGGCCAATAGATCGATGACACGTGCCATTTCTTTCCAAATAATAACAAAAAAGGATTAAATCACCTTAAAAAATCTTTAGGAGAACATGTCTCACCCACTCATGGTCTTCTCACTGCACACACCCCTTAATCTTCTACCATATAACAAAAGATATTTATATCTCTTTTACTTAAATATTGTTCAATCCTTCTATGATAAAAGTAACTTTTACAGATTTTATTGCTTAAAAGTAATAATTTAAGATCCAATGAACTTCTAAAAATACAAATGTGTACGTGTTCATATCACATTGTTAAGTTTCTTTTAAGGAGATTATCTCATTTTTTTAGTGACCTTCTATTCATCCCCAAATTTTAATTTTTCTTCTTCAAATTTCAGTCTTTTTTCCTCAAATTAAATTGAGGAAGAAGGGCATCATCCTTGGGAAATCTTGGGAAAAGCTCTGACGTTTGAAATCAGATTCCTCGTTTGTAAGATCATCGAATATATTTCACCATGGAAAAAGTTCAAGTTTGAGAAAATAGTGGTTGAAAAATGGGGAAGAAGAAGGAAATATAAAATAAAAATTGGCTAAAAAAGAGTGACGCGCTGTTAATGAATGGGCCACACTCACTATGTCATATCAGCAAACAATGTTAAAATGACACATCAAGGCCTCATAAATGAACAAAATTTAGCTCAGATGTCTAAGTAAAAGTTAATGTCTAACTTTAGGGGGTTATCAATGGGTTAACTTATAATAAATAAGCCATTGGGAGTTACTATATACTTTCAGAAATGATAAAAGATATTTGGGATAAAATAGTAAAAACTTAATCAACAAAAGTGCTTATAAACTAAAGTTATTCTATATGTTAGGGCAGAATAACTTATGAATTTTGGCAATAAGGAGTTTTGATATTTATCAAATACTTTATAGATAACTTTAAAAAACTAATATTTAAAAGTTAATTTAGTCAAGATATATATAAGCTTAATCAGATATTTTTTTATGTCAGTTTTTCTTAAATAGATGGGGGAGAAAACTTACCATACTTGTTTGACATATGATTTAGGAGTCGTTTAATAGGATATGATGGTACTAGTAACACAGGATTTTAATATATGAATTAGCATGATTAGAAATATGATTGTTCCTTAAACCTTTTTTTACTGAATTTGTGGAGAGTAGATATATTTGTAAACAAATCATTTTAAATAAAAATATGCAATGTTTGTTATGTTTAATACATCAAATCAAAGATTGCATTAAGAATAATCTCGAAATAACTAATGGCTAATGCAACTATAAGCTATGCATCATATTCAACCCTATTCTTATCTCAAACAAGATTTTCGTAAATCAAAAACAATTTTATTGCTATGAAAGTAATTTCGTACTTCATATATAATTTCCTAAAGTTTAGATACCTAATTATTCCGTTCATATATGAAAAATATTTTATATTTTTGGAATAAAAGTTCATATATGAGGTGTAAAAATGAGAAATGAAGGGGAATCTAAGAAAAAATTGACAAAAGGGAAAGAAAGTTATACTATTTGGTAGGTCCAAATCAAGCATCATTCAAAAGACATTTTATGGACCTAATTAATTAAATGTGACAAAAAGACATCCTTTGTTCCTTATGCAAAAGTTGACAAAAAATTTAGCAGTCAAATCATACTTTTTTTAATAAGTAAGTGGAATTAAAATTTTAATCCCTACCTTTGCATTACTAATCAAAAAGAAAGAAGAAGAAAAAAAGTTTTAAAAGAATACTTCTTTTAAACCTTTCATGAGATTCTTTCTCCATCCTAAAAAAAAAAAAGTACTTGCTTTGTCCCATTAAATGTCTTATCTTGAGTAGCTCCATATACATTAATTTTAAGATTTAATTTGAGTTATTTACACTAAATATTCTATAATTTTAAAGTGGAAGAACAAATAAACAAACTAAAATAAAATAAGAAATCCCTATATATTTGTAAATTACATGTTTACAATCTTAGGGAACTTATTCTAATTGTAGGTATATCTTATAGAGTAATTTGTATTCATTTCTTATTGCGAGTTTTGAAAAATTTATATCTCACAAAATATATATTCACTCTCTTTTTTTAATCAAATGTGTGAATAAAAATATTAATCTTCTGTCTATATTTCATAAAAATAAATATGTATGAACATCTTATTTATAGTTTTAACTTATATTTTAATAATTAAAGTTGAATGTATTTAATTATGAGTATACCTCATAGGGAGTGTAAGAGTACGATTTTCATAATATTTGGGGGTATATATATAAATATATAAATATATATATATATATATATATATATATATATTATGTTTAATTTTTAAAGATACTAGGTTTATCCGATTATTTGATCATAAAAAGATTATATTTGTCTTTGTACTCTCATAAATAAATTTTATTTGCTCCGTCATAATTTTTCAGCATATATATTTGTTCCTTTCTTCAACTTTAGGACCATATTTATTCTTGTATTCTAAAAAAGATAATTATTTTCCTCTATTACGTTAAATCTTCATTTTCCATCTTAATTATTCTATATGATGACACGATTTTCCTCAATTAAATATATTGACTCATTTAAACTCTTTTAATATATATCCATCGCTCGATCCAATAGAAAAAATAAAGCTCAAAAGTTTCATTATTCATCTTGTCCAAATTAAAACCAACACGTGTTATTAAGATAGCATAATAACATATGGAAATTGTTAAATTGCATTGATGTGGAAAAATGTAATAACATATGACATATGCATATATATTTTACGATGGAGAAATAAAATTTAAAAATTATTTATAATAGAATTATCAATCATTATAATCAGTTGAATATAGGTATACGATCAAGTCGTATTCGTTTTGAAATAACTAAATCCCCATAGCAAGGATAAGTTGTATGAGGACAAGCACACGAGGTTATTTGTATCTATATATGTTTCTTATCTTTGGAGGACCAAAACAAAAAAGAGAAGGTAATTGAGACCACATTTTCCCATCAAAGAAAACAACAATTTAAAGTTCAAACTATCTCATTCCCATAGTCTCAATCTTTGAATCAATAATATAATGCCATAAATGTGCCATAGCTTTATAAAACTTTTGTTTTTATTGTTATTCTGTTATGTTTCTTATTGTGTTGGTGATATTTTTTTACAATCTAAATAAAACCTTTTTTTAAAGTATAATGGCTCGTGTAAATTTAAAGTTGAATGAAAAAGATAAATATATTGTAAAAGTAGAATAAGAAACGATAAATATAAAGGCAAGCAACACAAATTTCATTACTTTACGAATAAATTATATACTTTTTGTGAGTTTTTGAAATTATAACTTGTGTCAAGTATCGATCTCCAGATACATGTATATGACACGTCTAGATATATGTATATGACATGTCTTGATATATGAATCTGAGATATGTGAGGTCAAAATTAGATGTACGTAATTTGTTTCAGATAAAATGTATCCAAATAGATAATTCACATGTATATTTGTCTTTCGGTTGCCTCTTTCCTCTCTCACTCGTCTCTCCTCATATGCATTTGTATTGAAGAATGTATCTTATATCCCAGATACATGTATCTAGTGTGATTCACATATATTATATGGGATACACTAACTCTCTTGCTCGCCTCCCTTCTATCTTGTTCTCGCCTCTCTCTCTCCCTATGTATTTTTATAATATCTCAGATACATGTATATAATGTGATTCACATGTTTTTAAGATACACATCATACTCTCTTGCTTGTCTCTCTTCTATCTCGCTCATCTCTCTCTATGTATTTGTATTTCAAAGTGTATGTAGCAAAAATACACATATTTAACTTGAAATCTAATATGACAACATGTAATTATTTCAAATAATAGAAATAATTAGTAAATGTGATAAAAATTATGTTTGTGTAATTAGATAGTTTCTCCTGAATATAGGTTATTTAATTTGTGAGAATATACAAATATGACCATTTCTAGTAATTATTTGATTGATACCGGTAAGTTTTTTTCTTAAATATGCTTATGAGTTATGACAATTCAATTCTCGCCCACATACAAGCAGATACGTTGTGGGTATTTTGTTATTATATATATTAGCATAAGAGATGGTTTTAACCAACTACTATATATAAGCTAAAATAACAATCTATCACTACATCAAAAATAGTTTTTAGTGATAATTAATCAACGATAGAAGTTTACTTGTCGTCAAATATGTTTTTAAGTATAGTTTATATAAATCACATAGTGTTAAGAGCTAATTACATTATTGAAGTCCTTCAAATTTATGAAACCTTATACATCACTGGACTTTTGAATACATCAACAGACACCAAGATACATAGGAGAGAATGTATTTGAGAGCGGAGGGATGTATCTGAGAGGAAATAGGACATCCAGATATATATTGGAGGAATGTACCAAAGAGGGGAGGAATGTATCCATAAAGAAAGCGGTGTATCAGAGAAGGAGGGATGTATCCGAGAGGGAGATAGGGATGTATCAGAGAGGAAATTTTTGAATTTTTTTTTAAATGACAGTAAATTTTAGAGATTGTGGTAAAATAAGATGTGTATTTTAAGTAATTTTTTCTTCTTTTTAAAGGTAATTACAAGTGATAATTACACTTTAGCACTCTCTATAAATGTTGCTAAACCTACAGCTACATTAAATCTAATAGCAATTAGCTAATGTTAATAAAAAAATTAACATCCTTAATGTGCATATTTATTATTGCTAGAAATTATATTTGCAAAAATCACACTCGGTAAAAAATGTTTAAATTGCAATGACGATTGGAAGTGCAATATATTGCATTGATAGGAAGAAGTGTAATCGACTAGACATTTTTATTTTTACGATCGATAAATAAAATTGAACATTTTTTTTTAGTAAAATCATTATGAGTCGAATATAGGTAGTACGTTCGAAGTCATATTCATTTTGAAATCACTATTAGATCCACATAGCAAGGATAAGTTGTATGAGGACAAGCACACGAGGTTATTTGTATCTATATATGTTTCTTATCTTTGGAGGACCAAAACAAAAAAGAGAAGGTAATTGAGACTACATTTTCCCATCAAAGAAAACAACAATTTAAAGTTCAAACTATCTCATTCCCAGTCTCAATCTTTGTATCAATAATATAATGCCACATATGTGCCATAACTTTATCAAACTTTTGTTTTATTGTTATAAGCTATGGTTTGTATTTTCATTGGTGATATATTATTAGGATGTAAGTTCTATCATTGAACGTGAAATACAAGAATAATTAATAATGATTTCTTTTTCAAATTCTTTAAAAGTACGTGCATGATTAGTTTTCTTTGAGGTAAAAACAAATATAATAGTCGTTTGTTTTCATCCCTTGTAATTTTATCTATTAATTATACGATTTTGTAGTGTGGTCTGTGTCAAATAATTGTCTTGTTCAATATTTGAGTAAACTATATAAGTTTGTTTGTGTATATAAAATATGCATATTCTCAATTACATGTAACTTTTGTACTTTATTATTTGACGGAATTAAGTTATTTGTTCTGTTGTTCAACATTATTTCAAGACACGTATGTACTTCTTGGAGATGTTGAGAGTTTTGATTTATTTTTCCCTTGATTTTTTGGGATGCGTGCATGGACTTTGAAAACATACATGATTAGATTTCAAGATCAACATAGATCACACATTTTTAAAGATTACTATGGTTGAAAAACAACGAGTTAAATCGTTAAAAACATATTTGATTTATCACTTTTTTAGAGTCTCACAATCTAATTATCAATATGAGATTTTTGTTACTTGAACTTTTACCATTTATATATTAAAACATACCTCAAACTGATTAGGTTAATAGTCAGTTGTTTCTTTTTCTTACTTGAATTATCATCATCTACTCAACTAGATCTATTTTGATACATAAATGGTGATAGTTTAGATAGGAAAACCGGACAATTGATAGATTAAAATATGAAAATCAAGAAAATATGACTACTAAAATGTATAAAGAAGATAGAAAAAAATCAGCTCGTTATCAGACAAACATTCCTACCATATTTACTGATTATCTCTACAGTTTGAAACAATTACATATTATTTCACTAATTAATATGATTTGAAATAATCACATATTATTTCACTAATTAATAATATCATATCAGACTTCAAGTCAGATACACTAGATACATGTATTTTTGCTACAAGTTACACTAAAATAAGAAGAGAAGCGAATGAGAGGATGAGAAAGGCGGGGTCTAGGAGGATGAAAGACAATTAAAGAGATCATGGTCTTTATAATCGGAGAAAGAGAAGGGGCGTAGTTGGCGTGTCACTGGATCGGTGGGAGAACCTGTAGTAAGGGAGGATGACTCGCCGAATTCACATAAAAAATCACCAAAATAATCACAAGATACATGCGAATGATACCGGTTACAGGAAGAGACGCGAGTGAGAGAGGAGAGTGGCAAGCGAGATATGAGAGAGTCAGATACATGCAAATCCACTTTGATATAATGTATCTAAAACAAATTACACCTAATTTTTCTCTCATGATACATACAAGTAATTGGACGCACCAAGTACATGTATCTATAGTCCAAATCTGATAAGATTCATAGTATTACAAACTAGCATGAATCCAAGTAATTAGCTCCTAAATTAGTGGTATATTATAAGTCGTCCAAGAAAATATTGTAGGAAAAAAACAAAAATAAGCAAATATAACCCAAACGGATGATTGGGTCAAAATAGCAGATTGGGCCCAAAACCTGTTAGGTATGCCTCAGCTGCTTCCTGCCAGGCCAACACAACATGGACCTGGAAATTACGGATTTCTTCATGAAAAGCAACAGTCAAGGCCCATATGAAGTGCATGCGAAATGTGTACCGATAAAATGTATATAATGTTTATAGAATAAACTTTAGGAATAGCAAAGATAAAAATTGAATTAGCTATTTATCTATAGTTTCGCAATGGAATATCTTAGTTGAATAAAGTTCAACGGTTTGTATAAAAATCACAACGATTTGTATGAAAATTGTGGCGGTTATATGGAAATTGCGTTTGTATATGCATATGTTCTCTGTGTTAGGCTAGAGTGGTGAGAGAGATTAGGAGAGAGAGGAGAGAGGCGAACGAGAGAGGTAACTTGTATATGTATATCGGTTAGATAATTGTCTACATGTAACTACTATGTATATGTATCAATGATTGTGTTTGTATATGTGCATAAATTTGAATTCACATACAATTGAATTGAGTACATTTGTATTTGTATATCAAATCTCTCTCTCTCTCGCTTTATAAAAACACAAATGATACAATTTTGTATAAAGCGAGAAAGAGATAATTAAAGATATATATATATA
>NC_028637.1:89513514-89539256 GCF_001406875.1 Solanum pennellii
TATATAACACGATGAAGATCTCTCCACGGATTGAGATGGAAAGTCTCTTCTTCTATTCCTTTAAATCTGCCACGGATATACATGAATATATCTGTGCGTCTCACATATACACAAATATATAAGTAAAACATAATCTGAACGGATATACATAGTGATACACGTGGATATACACCACGTATATCCATGTTTACCACTACAACTTTGAAATTCCTCTTCTTTTTACGATTATAACATTATAATTTTGGGAGAAAAAGTATGTTTTCTTCAATTGCAAATTATTGATTTGTGTTGAAAGTGTATTTAGAATCTAGAGAACAAGAAAATTATTTTTCCACATTGGGGAACTTGTTTAATCATGCCTTTTGGCTAAACAAAGATTATAGCTGACACTTTGAACTTGCAAGATTTTTATTAAAAATTGTATGAAGAATCGTTTTGTAGAGTAACTTCCACATTGATTCCTAGTTGCTTTTTGGAGGAAATAATTTTAAGGTAGTAGTGCACTTATCCTATTGAGTGTAGTTGTAAACAAGTGTATATTGAGGCAAAATGCATTCTAATTAGATTGCGTTACGTTACTCAAATCATTTTAGATATTTTTTTAATTTTTTAAAGATTTTCTCTATTTTGTGTTTATCGTTGATGGATAACTTATTTCATCATTAATATATATATATATATATATATATATGGAGAGAAATATTAAAAACACCCTTGAATACTTGTCGCAAATTATTAGTTTTGTCTTCAAACTATTAACAGCCTTAAAAAACTCTTCTGCTTGAATAATTAAACTTATATACACCCTAATCTATCATATGACATAACAAGTGGTTTCAAACTCATGTAAGAGCATGACACTCTTAATAAAAAAGTTGAAAAAAAATGTTGAAAACACTCTTAAACTTGGCGAGAATTTAATGGTATATATCACTTATTTTGTAAGATCTGAATTTATTTAAGGTTGTTGAGTGTATATATATATATATATATGTGTGTGTGTGTGGGGACATAATTTGATAGTTTGCTAACAATAGTATTTTTTTTAATAATTCAGAAGCAATTTTAAACCATTTAAATCCAAACATATGACATTTTTTCCCCCTATTTTCAATAATTTAAGGGCATTTTGACCCTTTTCCATATATAATTAAATAGTCTATATAACAAAATATAAATTCAAATAATACTAGCAACTACAGCGATAAATATGATTTTTTGTTTTATATAATTATGATTTTTTTTAGTTTTTATCAAATTCTAAAATGATAAATTATTTTAATTTAAATATATTTAAAATAGAATCGAAATATATTTTAAGTAGATGGTGAAAATGTTGTAGCTTAACTTAGAAAAAGACATGTCATTTAATTTCTTCTTAGCCAATTGGCATATTGAGTGTCCCATTGTAAGTCTAAGTTAGGTCAAAATACTTAATTTCGGAATTAAAAATGTTCGAAATTAGCTCTTTTTTTTTTTGGGTCCTCATTATGTAGGAGTTATTCTCTGACATAAAATTCTTGACTTTTATTTTAATCTATATATTTTACTTACTCATCTAAAATAAAAAATTAAATTTTCACCTTTACTTGTCATTTTTAATATTTAAAAATAATAATTATTGTTATATATATTTTATTCTTAGCAATAATTATTTATTACTTAAGTTTATTTTTAGTACCTAATATTAAATTTCATTTCGTATTTACTTATTACTTTATGATAATAAATTAATGACATATAATAGTATATAAATATGTTTTTTAACTTGATCTCAGTTGACATTTATATCTTTTAATTTTGAGTGTGTATAAGTAGACAATTAAGCTTGTAGAGATTTGTACAAATAAACGCATGCATCCTACTTGATGTCTTACGTTGTAATTCGCATTCTATATGACTATCTTATAAGTATGTACTTATGAATAATTAAAATTGAAAGGCCAAATACAAATTTTGAGCCTTTTAACTTGTCCTCATTTTTCATCTTGACACTTTATCTTAGCTTTGTTGAATTTTAACACTTCAAACCTATTTTTTTATATACAATTTGAACACAAAATACTAATTTTATAATTTCTTTGATTCTATTTATGTTTTTTTCAAATTAAAGTTTTGCATTTCAAAAATCGACCTGTCTTTAGTTTTTGTAAAAAATATTATAAAATTAAATGATGAACATTACTATATTTTTTCTAAAAAATAATTTCTTTTTAGAATCTTTCCTTTTAGCATTTTTAATAGACTTTTTTTTAGCAATGAACAAGTCTCTCTCTCTCTCTTTTTTTTTTACTTGTTTTGGAAATGAATTCTTTTATTTGTATTTAGTGAAATTATAATTATAAAGCGAGTATTTACGCTAAATTTAGATATTCTGAATGATATGAATAAAATTAAAATATGCAGTCTTATTCAATTGATTTATTTTCGTACAAAAATACAGAGAAAAATTGATTTTTTTTTAATGATAATTAAAAAACGCATGTTGACTTTTAAGATATTAAACTATAACTGAAGAATATAAATAAAAATAAAAAAATTATAAAAAATTTGTATTTACTATTTAAATGGCACATAAAAAATAGATTTGAAGAATTAAAATAAAACAAGACTAAGATAAAACGTCAAAATAAATCAAAATTGGTAGATGATGAATTATAAGAAATTATAAAAACATCAAGAAGAGGACCCATCCGTATAATATGTATAACTTTTATATTCCTTACCAACTCCTCCCACATCATGCCACGTGTCAATGACCATATTCAGAAAAACATTGAATTAATACTCTTTATTTATTAGTATATAGAAAAAAAAAAACGAATATCCATTTTGTTCTTGGGTTTGTGATTTTGTCTCCTGAAGAAGAAGAATTAATTATGCAGCTGTTAAATGCAGTGGAAATAGCTAGAATGGCTATGAGGGCACCTAATTCTTTAAGTGCAGAAATTGAATTTGGGACTGTTACATGGTTTGTATATGCTGGGATCTCATGTTTCTTGGTACTATTTGCTGGAATTATGTCTGGTTTAACATTGGGTCTTATGTCTTTGGGGCTTGTTGAACTTGAGATCCTTCAACGTAGTGGAACCCCTCTTGAGAAAAAACAAGCAGGTTTTCATTTCATTTTACTTATTGATAATTATTGGGTAAATAAAGATTGGATTTTTATGAATTTTATTAGTGTATCTATGGTTGTTTGGGTTATTTGAGCTTGTATTTGAAATGGGTCTGAATAGAATGTACTGAATAATATTGAATTGATGTGTATTTGATTGATTGATACATCTAGTGTTTGTAGTAATTTTGGAAGGGTTTTTAAACTTTTGAACATTGTGGAATGGCTATAGTGTTTGGGATTGAAGCACTAGGGAAACTATAGTTGATTGATTGATCAATGATCAGAACTACAACTATGTTAGGGAAGATTACTTGCAGTTTTGATGGTTTTTACTTTTCAGGAATGGTTTGAATTTTCATTGAATTCTTCATGATTCACGTAAATGAAGATTGCTTTTTAATGAAATTTATTAGTTTATCTATATTTGTTTGAGTTATTTGAGCTCGTATTCAAAATGGGATGTACTGAATAATATTGAATTGATGTGTATTTGATTGATTGATTTGGCTGATAGGAATACATCTGTGGTATGGAAAAGTTGTGTTTGTAGTAATTTTGGAAGTGCTTTTAGCCTTTGAACATTGTGGAATGGATATAGAGTTTGGGATTGAAGTATTAGGAAAAAAATAGTTGATTGATTGATCAGAACTACACGTATGTTAGGAAGATTGGTTTTGTACTAGTAGTTTTGATGGTTTTTACTTTTCAAGAAAGGCATAGTCTTGAATAGGTTCTCTATTTGAGTTGAGTTTGAATTTTCTTTGACCGAATTCCAAAAGGGTTCGCTATTTTTTGGAGGATAGATGAAATTATTGACGCACTTCAGTTATCTCCTTGTGTGTGTTGAGATCAGATGGTTGTGAAGCTCCATAATGCTTTTCATCATTCTATATCGTGATGATTAATCATTGGTAAAGTATCATATTCATTTGACTTTTATTTTTCTGGATTGTGATTTGAGTATCATTACTAGTCTGTCAGTGTGTTAATCCTTCGAAAAATGATGGTGCTTTTACCTTAAGGGGCTCACATGTTATTGGGGAATGGTCATGATGTCTGCACTCTCCAATACTTCTCTGTGTTTGTGTGTTAAAGATTGAAATCATATGTTTGTGAAGCTCAAAAATTCTTGTTTTCATTATATTGGAATGGATATTCTTAACAGACTTAAATGATAATTGGCTTTAAAAATAATGGCTGTGTGAAATGAATGATGTTTTTTACTGGTATTTTGGAGCTTAGGCCTTTATTAGTTGAGATATTGAAGGTTGATACAACTTGAAGTGAACCAGTCATTTCTGGAATAAATCATCCTTCCAACTCCTAACTTTAAGATAGGACTGATTAAAAGATATATAACTATCTCTGGATCTAACTTATCTGTGTGGTTAAATGTATATACAGGAACACCTTCTAACTGTTTCTGTTATTTTGAGTTGTTACGTCTTTTTTGGAGGGAATTGCTCTCATGGATATTTATCATATTCGCTGATTTCTGTCTTCTCAGCTACAATATTTCCTGTTGTTCAGAAGCAACACCAGCTTCTTGTGACCCTCCTTCTATGCAACGCTGCTTCGATGGAGGTAATAACCCTGATATCTGGCTTTTTGATTCAGTCTAGGAACAAAAACAAGAAGAGGAAGTTGGGTATGGGGAAGGTGAGCGGAGGGGGTGAGCAGGAGAAAATGCAGCAGCTAATAAACATTTTATTTGTTAAATTGAAATGATTGTCGTCCATATAAAATTGACGAGGTTTTTAGGCACTGACCTGGTTTTTGGATGTGGGGTTGTGCAAGCGAAGAGATATAATGATGGACTTGAAACTAACCAGATGCACTTTCATGGCCCAGCTAAAGTAAAGCGGGTGCGGAAACTCTGAATTAGACACAGTTGTTGAATCAAACTAATGAATTAAATTAGAGAATAGGGATTTACCTGTTCAAGAAAAAATGATTGATAAAAGTAGATCAAATGTGGAGAAAATATTAATGTCTTTTTGTAATTTATTTTCTTGTAGAAGTATGTACTTTGTAATGACGTGAGGTGATAAGGATCTTTTATTTATTTTCTTCTTTTTCATTCTTTGAATTTCAGGCACTACCTATATACCTGGACAAAATTTTCAACCAATATGTGGCCATTATACTATCAGTAACTTTTGTTTTGGCATTTGGAGAGGTAATTTCTACTGCTTGGCCTTAACTAGCATCTTAATATTAAAGAGCTATACGTGATGCTCCTGCTATTCTGTGGTTTCAGGTTATTCCTCAAGCCATATGCACCAGATATGGACTTGCCGTAGGTGCAAGCCTTGTCTGGCTTGTTCGTGTTCTGATGGTTATATGCTACCCAATTGCTTACCCTATAGGAAAGGTAACTACTACAGTCTTTGAGCAATTGCTTCAAAGATATAGCTGGACGACTAAATTTTTTTTTTTGAGATCATCGAATCATCCAAAGAGAAGTGACAAGCCAAAACAAATGGATTGACTTAAGTTACTACCATTATAAGAACGTATCTGAATTGTTAAAGTCTTTTCGAGTCATATGGATATTGTTTGTTTGATGCAAAGCTAAATGAATAAAAGAGGATTTATCGTCTAACCCGTTTAAATCATTTTGAGGGTGACCACCAGTAATCTATTACATCTCTAAGAAGTTGCTTAGGTTAATATAGATGTCCAACCCTAATGACCAAGAGTTGATCTTGATCCGACTGCATATGTTTATAATCTTGACATTGTTGTATATCCAACTATGTTTATGTGATTCTCATTTAGGGTTCTTTCTTGTAGAAATTAGTTTATCATTAATATAGATCTTGTGGAACTTATAGTGTTGATGGTGCTGATGTAGTTTTCCTATTCTTATTCAGTTAATTTTGACTCGATTTATGTTTTACCTGAATGTGGTACAAATGAAGCGATTGGATAATTAGGAATCTTCTAGTCGATCCATCTAGCTTGAGATTGACACGTAGTTGTTGTTAATGTTATATAATTCTCATTTACGGTTCTTTCTTGTAGAAAATTAATTTACCATAAAGACGAGATCTCACGGAACCGTTGTGTTGATGTTACTGATGTTGTTTTCCTATTCTAGTGGACTTAATTTTGAATCTTTGGAATAAAATCCAGTTAGAAAAGGAAATCCAATTAGAGATAAGTTGTCCATGAGCATCATGGCATAGGTAAAAGGGCACAAAGAGGCAACTCTTTTTGTGTTATGTTCCATACCTGAATGTAATACAAATGGAGCGAAATGGATAATGAGGATTCATCTAGCTGGCCCATTATCTTGAGGTTGACGAGTAGTTGTTTTGTTGTCTATGTTGCGCGGACTCTCCGGAATCCCTGCCGCACCAGTGTCGTCACGACGAGGGTGTGAATGTGGGATCCATACAAGATTTGGTTGACTTACCTTGGGTACTTTGACCACATTTTGTGAACGAGAGGATAAATTGATTGGGTATTTGGTTTGATATTTGGGTTTATCTCATATATATAGTTATATTAAGTATGGGAACGCTTCTCTTATGCAAGATTATTAGTTTTAGTTCAACAACTTTAACTAATCAAAATACATACTTTATATGTCGTTATATGCATTTATTGGCTGCATTCCAACACAGAAATCCGCACTCCGATCCATATCCCTGAATCCTAAAATTTATGTGATGACTGACAATCCTAGCAGTGAGAAGCATTTGAATAAAAGATCCTGGATAACTGAATAGGATAATTTCAAATCATGTTTCTCACTTCTAGGAAATGCTTGCAGTGAGCTTCTTTCTGCATTTGAAATTCGGAAAGAGCAGAAAGGACTTGTCTGAGGATGACATTTGCATTTCCTTTTGGCTAATAAATGCTGGCATATATTTGGTTAGATACTTGACTTGTTACTTGATTATATTTATGACATACTGTGATATCAATGCTCAACAATATTTTGGAAGTGAAAAGAGATTTAGATAAAGGAAGCTTGAAACACAAAATGCCAACCCATATGATCTGGTTTTTTCATAGTCAATCTTCTAACATCCTATTTCAATGAATCCTTGTTCTTAAGCAAAGTCAAGCCAATCTTTTAACATATGAATTACTAAAGTCTGAAGCTGAATTTATTCTTCAGCAGAGTTGGCTAGTATTTTATCAATTGTCTTTTCTGTATAGAGCTAGTGAAACATTTGTCTATGACATTCTTACTCATCATATAGTGGTCTTAATCAAGAAATGAAATCTATATCTTTCTCTGACTAGAACATATAACAACATAACATTTGTGCTTCTCTATGTTTTGTTATCCTAACTGCCAGTGAAGTTCTTAAGTGCTTCCAGATTAGGTTGCCAGTTCTTAGAAATGGTAGAACCTTTGACTCTATTTATGCTGGCTTGTCTTTCCAGATTCTGGACTGCGTGTTGGGACACAATGAAGTACTATTCAGACGTGCTCAGCTGAAAGCCCTTGTTTCTATTCACAGCCAAGAGGTTTGAATTGTATCTTGATTATCTGGAGTAATTTGAATGTCTAACCAGTTGTTACCAAGCTACAAGTTCCCTTGGCATTTCATATAACCATGATTCATTATTGAGAAATTTTTGCAGGCTGGCAAGGGAGGTGAACTTACACATGATGAGACAACAATCATTAGCGGAGCACTGGATTTGACTGAGAAGGTAGTGTCTGTTTCTGACATATTCAAAAAGTCAGTATCTGAGATCTGTAGTTCAAGACACCAACTCGTGACTTATTTAATCTTTATAGCCTATTATCCCTTTTCTTGCGTGTGTATGGGGAGTTTGGGGGGGAAGGGGGGAGGAGTTGACAAATACTCAGCAACTGATCCTTAACTGATTCAATATGTAGTGTCTTAAATCCTTTTGACTGTACTTTCTCTCTCTTTGTTAGCCATGGTGGTCTAATGATCCTCTTCTCTTCTGTTTTATTCTTTTCTTCTTTTGGATAGACTGCTGAGGAGGCAATGACGCCCATTGAGTCAACATTTTCATTGGATGTCAATTCAAAGCTGGACTGGTGAGTGTTGGGCAATTAGTCTACAATGCTCTTAACTTACAAACTTAGTTCAGTGTCATACTTCTGTCTTCTCAGATAATGAACTTTCAGTGTATGGTATTTCATTGTCAGATGTATGCATTACAGTTTCCCTTTAATTTTATGTTGTCACAATAATAAATAGGTTTGCTTCTCATGATTAGTTGATTGTGGCTTACTTCATGAGAATCAAGCAACCAGTAAGTAAATTTTCCTGTGCTAAACTCGAACACTTGAGCTGATGGTTAGCTTCTCAAAATAGGATTTGTTCTGCTATCAGTTTTAATGATTGAGAGTTAGCACAATGCTTCCATCTGTAATGCTTGGAAGTCAAAATTGAACAGTTTAATGGTAACATGTCATAATATCTATTCTCTGATCAGAAATCCATGCATGCTTTAATTTCACTGCTTATGTGTACCAATAAAAAAATGTTCAATGCTTACATGAAAGTGATTTTGGGGTTAATATGCCATTACCATACTTATCAAGCTTTTTCTCTTCATCATCTTTTCTATTATTTTTGTGTCCTTTTGGGTGGGTGCTGCAACGGAAGTTAAATTAGATTCTTAAAGGAGCTCTTGCTAATTGAACCTTGGGTGTTGACTTAAGAGTATGTTCTTATTCTTCCAAAAAAAAGGAAAGACTCTTTTCCAATGAGTTGTATAACCTCCATCCATAGCTGTATGCAGTAGTTATGTCCTCATGCAAATGTTTATGCTTGCATTTGTTATTTCTGGGATTCCTGAGAGGAATGTGACTAAGGATCTATGTTGCTCGGATACGGCTGTGGGCACTCGACAGGGAGGTGGATCTAGTAGTCAGATTCGTCATCATCAAATCTTAGGTCTAGGGAAAACAGATAGGAGTATGGCTACGGGTTCTAAGTTACAACCAGTAAATGTATATTGCGACATGTACAAGTATATATTTCGAGAATTAATTGAAGTTATTAAATTAAAGCTAATATGGTAGAATTCTTTGTAAGTACTTAAAGTTTTATTCACAAGTTATCTCACATGATAGCAAAATGTTCTAGTACTTTATGCGAACATATGGTGTAAAACCCAAAATGGCACCAAATACTGAATCAGCCAGTACTCTTGGCCATAGTATAGTAAACACACCCAAGTTAGGTTTGACCAAATCCAGTGCGGGTCCCACCCACACCCAAATCGTGTCAGATCGACATGGGTGCGGTAAGGATTTTGAAGGATCTAGCTATTGATGCATTATTGTTGAAGGTTTAGTCAAATATTAACTTTTACTTTTTAAATATAAGAATATAGACTGTGTGCATCTAGCCATAGGAGGAAGACAACATTGGATATGTTTCTTGAATTAAATTCTAAAAAGTGATTAAATCGCTTCTTTTTTCCTCATCGTAGGGAGGCAATGGGAAAAGTTCTTGCTAGGGGTCATAGCAGAGTTCCTGTGTACTCTGGCAATCCAAAAAATATTATTGGTCTACTTTTGGTGAGTTTTGCATAACCTTCAAATCACGTTTCACTTGTAATCTTGCTACTCTTTGAAGTCGTGATGATTTGGTACTTGAATAATGTTAGGTAAAAAGTCTTCTTACAGTGCGGCCGGAAACAGAGACGCCAGTTAGTTCTGTTTCAATTCGAAGAATTCCACGGTATTAATTTCTAGTTCAATACTTAAATGTGTTTTTACAATGTGACTTTTAATCTCAAAATGTTGTTTGTCATACATCTTTCAGAGTTCCTGCTGATATGCCGTTGTATGACATACTAAATGAGTTCCAAAAGGGTAGCAGTCATATGGCTGCAGTAGTGAAGATTAAAGGAAAAAGCAAAAAACCTCCCTTGGTCATTGAGGAAGAGAATTCTCAGGATGTTGCAGTCACTGGTGAAAGTTCTCTATTAACTATACCTCGCTTGAAAGCAAAGAATGATAAATCAGATAGCGTTGTTGTTGATATTGAAAAAGTTACAGTACCAGCAGCGGTAAACTCACCGACATCTGGTGACTCACTGACAAATGCATTGACTCAGTCATCAGATGATATTGAGGATGGAGAAGTAATAGGTATTATCACATTGGAAGATGTATTCGAAGAACTTTTACAGGTGTCTACAGGCGTACTTTTGTTTTCACACATCCTCTTCTGCATATCTAGTATAACGAATGGTACTTACATTTCAAAACTGGTCACGGTGCAGGAGGAAATAGTAGACGAGACCGATGAGTATGTTGACGTACATAGAAGGTGAAACAGATTTAGAGAACTTAGTTATATCTAATCAGTGTTATATGTATTGGAGAGGATATTCTAATTTCTAACATTGATTTTAACAGGATACGCGTGGCTGCTGCAGCAGCTGCTTCAGTTGTGGCAAGAGCTCCATCGATTCGTAGATTAACAGCCCAAAAGGCAGCTGTAAGTCCACATATATTTTGTACAACTATCCTGAAATATGACAGAAACTTTCTTGAAAGTCAATGTTCATGACTACATGGAACATGAGCCTTATTGTGCACCTAATGCATCCATTTCTGTCTATGTCTTTCTTTTTCCTAATGTAGTTTGAGCTAAACATTTTCCTGATATTCGCGGATTATTTAAATTTGATTCTTCAGGGAAGCCAAAATAAGGAAGGACATAGCCCCAAGAAGTCCAGTGAGGACCTTTCTACCTCAAGAAGAATACAAGGGAGTCTAAGAGAGCCTCTCCTTGAGAACAAGAGATAAATAGTAAGTTAAAACTTCTCTATCTCAGTAATGTGTAAAACCAGACTCTGCAAACGCCGAGGAAAGGAAAAAAAAATGCTCGTGCAATTTGCACATATAATTTTGTGAGGATATGCTTATTTATGTGAATACATGCCCACTGTATGATGATATATCTCAGATTCATTAATTTTATGGGAATACTATGATTTTCCATGTTGCTTTGTAAAGACAAATTAATAGTAACTATGAATAAGCCTCCCATTCTTGGCAAAGAAATGAAATTCTGAAGCTGGTTTCATGTTCCCCACTTAAAAAATTACAGTATTGATAATACTGAGGCAAGAATGTGTATTCACTTAACCGCGGTTAAGTGATAACAAAGCATATAGACATGTATTCATTGAGTTGATATAAACACGAGACGTGAGTAAAGACCCTTTGAACTCTGCTCGATCATTTCCAAAGATTTATGGGTTCAGAATGTAAATTCACTACATAAAAGTTTTTCTTTTTTCTAAACTTCACAAAGACACTTGATTGTGCCAATAAAAACAAATAACTAAAAAACTTACCAAAAAGATATAACAACAGAGTATGTTATATTGTTGCTTCTTCTTCATCAAAATGCTCAATCATATTATCATTCCAAAGAAGAAGAGTTACTGAACATCTCCAAATAATATAAATCCTTGTTCTTTGTTCTTGAATGTACTTACAACACCTTTGCCATGACCTAAACTTCAATTTTCTTGGCAATAGTAAGTCCCTTGTCATCATAATCATGAAACTTTGGTTATTCAAGAAATGAATAAAGATTGTATTCTTTTGATAGAGAAGATATATAGTTTGAAAACACAATAAAAATAATTTTTGTGTTAACTAATTGACAGATGTTGTTTGCTGATTGGTGACTATGTGCTAGCCTGTGAAGGGACCTACTTAGTTTTTGGTAGAAGAATAAGCAGAGTGATCAGCTTTGTCTCCCTGCCAAACTCCAAAAAAAATTGAAATAAGTGACTCAACCAAATTGTCACACTTATAAAACAAATTTTTTTTTTTCAACACCTTGTGAATATATTTTTAAGATATGCTACTGTTCAATTATTCTCAACAACTATGATTTTATTTTTTTTTACAGTTGAGAAGATGAGAATAAAATCATCATAGTCGGTTTAAAATACATGAACTTTGATATTTTTACAATATGAAAATGTTCTTAGGCATCTTCTTGTCCCTTAGTCCCTTTATTTATTCCAAAGGGCATATAGAGTACATGAAATACTGCAAGGAATTTGCTTCTTTTTAAAAAAAAAGATTGTTAAGTTCATTTTTCACTTTTATCTCTTCTTTGGCATGTTGTTCACCTTATATTCGGTATTCGCGATAATAGCAGAGTCAGAACTTTTACTAAATAAAATTTTAAAATATGAGAAGTGAACACATGAAAAAGTTAAAAAAGCTTTGATATACCCGTTGACACTACCTAACTCTGTCGTTATATCTCGTATATATTTTATTTATCGGATTTAAGTTATATAGCATAACAAAGTAAATAATATTCACACTATCAATTTTTTTAAACTACTTAGAGCAAATTATTTAGTGCATTTTTAGGTTATTAAATTAATATATGTCAGTCGTAAATTGTTTTCACCCCCACATTTTTTTTAAAAAAAAACTATGCAGTTTGGTATACAAGTTAAACTCTTTATTTATTTATTTGAAAATCTTCATTTAATCAATAGAATGATTCATCAATTTGGTTACATTCTCATAAAGTAAAAACATACATGCATTACATTCCCCCAAATTATAAAATCAATTTTATTTTTGGTAAATAATAAATCGATTATATTTGTGCATATATATACACACACATGTTGGTTATGAACGGAATATTTTAATACAAATTAAAGAAAAATAAAAGGAAATAGACTTTTATAATGAGAAGTACAAGTAACAAAATGTAATTTACAATCATCAAGAAGAAGATAGAACACAATTTTTACATAGCTAATTATGAAAATAGATAAAAATTGTACCCAACAAATCTAAAATTAAAAAACTAAATCATCTTAATATAGATTCTAGGAGAAGTTGTCCTAACACAAAAGTATAGTTAACTTAATTATGCAAATCCACAAAACAAAAAAAGTGATAAAACAAAATTGAAGGTAAAAAAAGTTTAAAAAATCTAAAATTACTTATCCCAACACAAAAGCATAGTTATGCAAATCCTCATAATGTAGAGCTTTCCCTTTTGTTGTTTCACCATTCTTCTTAACTTTGATAATTTCATTTGCTTCCTCATCATTATTATAAATCTTCCTCTAAATTGATTTGTTTTTTTTAAAAAAAAAAAATTATTTCAACACCAAAAATAAGCTACTCATCAAAAACTCCAAATGAACCTTCTATTTATACATGAATACTTGATATTGATTTGATTAATTATATATTAATTAGAATGTGACTTAATTAGGTATTAGAGTAGAGGTAGGGTCACAATGCACCCTCAGATAACATCCATGTCACGTGCCCTTTCTAGTTTAGAGTCTTCTAAGTACACACATAAATAGATAAATCTTTGTCTGCCACTATAATCATGATTGCCACCCGTGAATACAAAGCTAAGATTTTAATTTTAAGAGTTCTAAATTTTACGATAATGTAATGATAATCGAGATTCAAATTTAATATTTATCTACAGTATCATAAATATATCGTTTGAACAAAACATACTGAGTTTGATTATACACCTACATACAAGCTACTAACTCCGTGCTAGCTTAGCCATCGGTTCACCCATACGTGTTAACAATTATATATCTAATTTTACGATAACATAATGATAATCGAGTTTCAAATTTAATATTTATCTACAGTATCATAAATATATCGTTTGAACAAAACATACTGAGTTTGATTATACACCTACATACAAGCTACTAACTCCGTGCTAGCTTAGCCATCGGTTCACCCATACGTGTTAACAATTATATATCTAATTTTACGATAACGTAATGATAATCGAGTTTCAAATTTAATATTTATATACAGTATCATAAATATATCGTTTGAACAAAACATATTGAGTTTGACTACACACCTACATACAAGCTACTAACTCCGCGCTAGCTTAGCCATCGGTTCACCCATACGTGTTAACAATTATATATCTAATTAATGTACATCTTATCTTCCATATGGGTAATTAGCCCCACTGTCTGTCTTTTCATCAACACCATTATTATAATATTACTTCTTTAATTTCCTAATATATTATATAGTTATATTTTACACATAAATGAGAGACATATATATTATAAATGAGAAATTATAGATTGTGAAGAACCTCCACGACCCCAGGAATGCCAACATTCATGCAACATTAAACTTCACATGACCTATCGGACCTTATAATAAAGATTTGTCCTTTTAGATACACTAAATATTATTCTGTCCAAAAAAGTAAGTGCGGTGCCATATAAACTTGCGTTATCTCTTAGTAGTTTGTCAGTTTAAAAATCTACGAGTTATTTATCTTGAGTCGTCGTCATGAGGGTTCTCTAAGACCTCTCCCTTCTACTCTTCGTACGAATTACGATAATACTGTTTATCTATTTCATTTTACTTAATCTTTGTTGATTTAAATTCGTTTTATTAAATTATTATTATTAATTATCTTTTGGAAATTAAGTTTTATTTGTTATTACTTTATATAATTAGTTAACGATAAGGATAATATTGAATGATAAAAAGAAAATTTTATTTTTATATAAAAATCAATTAAAATGAAACGAAGAAAATATGTAAGAATTAAAAGTCAAACACATATAGCTAACCATCAAACTATACGCAGTTAATTCTGTTTAGACAAGGGTTCAGCGCCAACTTTCTTAATATGGTTAATTATCTTTGGAGATTTGTTGAATCTCTCAATATAGTACATTTAACTTTTAATTAATTTTCTTATTTTAGTTTTTATAGCCCACACAAATATTATAAATGTGACTTCTTCTTTTTTTTAAAAAAAAAGGGTAGGTGAAAGAGACATGATGGTGGGAACTAATAAGACTGTAATTAAAATAACTTTTAGCAGCAATAAATATTAAAAATACATTAATAAAAGAGAACTAGTTAAAGTATATATCGACATTACTTATTTTTTGTTTAGATTCAATATCGTTATAGACTTTAGAGATATTTACAAAGAGTGTTAATAGTCTCTCAAAAACAAATTTAAAATTAGCGACAATTGAGTTATTATCGTTAATTTTCTCAATCTAGTGAAGGTGGGAACTGAAATCAAACCCCAACAACAATGTGAAAATTCAGATACTCGACTAATCGAACTATTAAAATTCGTCATTTTTCTTTTGTGTGCCAAAACAAACACCCCCACGTAAATTGGAAGGGAGGATGGGAGGTTTGTATATAAGTAGTAAGTGGGTGAGTGACTTTATTTGATTCTTTTTGCATGTGTTTTTATCTTAATAATAGCAAAATTTCCTCTTGAAAGAAAAGAAAAAAAAATCAATTGTACTATTGAAGATTTTATTAAAGTTTGAATTTGATAAATAAATAAAACATATATGTCCCACTAGCATGTTAAAGAATGGTAGAGAAGTGTTAGATCCTTATCTTAATAGGCAAGAGGAATCAAAGATAAGATCTTTAAAAAACACATCACATACCTAATAGTGGACCTAAAATGAATTGTACACTTATCTCAAGTTAATGCATACTCAAAGTCCCTTTGATGGGACAAGATTAAAATTAAAATTGGCCCTCTTCTTATGGATTTTTCCATCAATAATTAATATTTTTTATATAATAAATAACTACAACCTATCCCTTAATTTACGCTTAATCCTGTTTCAAGGTGTGACAGGTTATTAAAAGGACAAGTTGTTTTTAATTTTGTAGTGACTTTATTGAACTCAATGGAAAAAAACAAAGTTAGTGGGAGGAAGTTTCCCACATTAATAATAATATTAATAATGCATGTATTTGATGTGGACTAACTAAGACACTACAATCACAACATTCTCTTTTTAAACATAACTAATAAAAAGGCAAAATTATAGCTACTTCAAAAGCTCATATAATATCCACACATATATATGAGATTGTACGTATTAGACTGTTGGGTCCTTGACTCCTTGTTGGTGAAAAATCTGATCGATTTAAAAATCAGAGTCGTTAAAGTCTTTAGCAAGATCTAGATAGAGCCGTAGTTATAAATACTCATATTTTACTATAATATAATGAAAATTATTGTTATAACATAATGCTTGAAGTTCTAGCATATATTGTCGAGATTTAATCATTTTTTGTTTGAGCTTAAGGTGTACATGGTTAAAGTTTAATCGTTTTTGCGTGACTTTAGTTATTATGATACACATATGTTTGAAGTTCAAGCAAAAATGATCGAAGTCTAACTATTATTATCTGAACTTCAAGCAGAAATGCATGTCACTTTGATGTAATGTGATCATATTAATTTTTTAAGTGTAACTTCAAACACCGCATGTTTTGGAGTACATATATGAACAAACATTTTATAAAAGTGGACATGAATTATATGGCAATATCAAAATACATTGTTTTTGCTCTCTTGATATAAGTGCTCAAACTTTATTGATTCGATTAATTTAACTTTGTATTATTAAAAATTCAAAATATAAAAAGAAATTCATTTCAGAACTCAAATCTAAAAACTCTGACCTAGTACGGAGATTTTTTATTTTATTTTAGCACACCCCTTGATGTCATACCATTATAGTAGACATAATGTTTTATCGGACTGTGTTTCACTTTTAATACCTAAATATATAAACAGTTGAATTTATTGGTTTTTTTTTTGTCCATAAATGATATCAGAATATTTGCAAATTAAAGTTCACTATTTATAAATATTGCTTTTATATATTGAAAGTATATATTTGCATATATTGAATGTCAGTATTTAAATAACTAGTGAAATATTGAAATTTTATTGAAAAAATTAAATAGATGGATAACTTTAATAAATAATTATTGTTTTTAGCGATATTTTTTATTATTGTTTATAGCAATACATAGTAATATTACATGTTAAATCTATAATACGTATTAAAAGTGAACTATGTATGGAATACATATGTATTGTAACTATTTTTCTAAATATATTTTGCATGTTTGGTAATAAATTGATGCATTGTATTTTAAGTGTATTAAAATATGTGATAATTGTATCATACATCTATAAAATTTGTATAATATGTGAATAATAAATTGTTCTTTGTAATATGTATTAAAAATGTATTATAAATGTATTAAACGTGATTAAGTGAAAAAAAATTTATTACTATAAATGATAAATATATTTTTAATATAGTATATTTATATAAGTTTCCAATTTATTTGAGTAGTATTTAAGTGAAATGATCATTTTTACTCATAAATCCTCCAACTTTTTTTCAAGAGAAATTAACTTAAATCTGAATATACATTCTTTTTTCAAAAATCAAATACAAAAAAAAAATCACTTTTAATGAATTTATTATATATAGGTGTATCATCTATTTTGAACAAAACAAAATTCCAGTCTATTTTGCTGACTAATTATGAAGTGCACACAGTTTTTTTGGGGTGCTAAAGAAAATATATGTAGAATATTTTTTTAAATTGATAAACGTGATGCAAAAATAAATATAATCTTGAAAAACACGTTTTTTACATTTAAACTTTGTCATTGGTCATTAATGCGCAAAATGTACTTACAAATTAAGTTCAACATCTCAAATATAATCATTGAGAGGAGGATTGAAGTTTTGATCAAAATATCGATTAAATTCAGTTAATTTTTTTAAAAATAATTTTATGAAATAATTAAATGATTAATTTCATTAATTTTTTATTTTTCGATCTTTGACATAAATAAATTTAATTGAATTTGATTGATTGACATTAAATTGATCGAATTGATCAGTTTTTTGATCGATAAAAAATGGATCATATTTTTTTAAGAAAATTGATTTATCGTGCTTTAATTTAGTAATATAATAGATATGATGAGGTTACTGAAAAGTGTAAACACTCGTTATATTATTAGTTGTTGTGAGGTATATAATAATGTTATGGTACTATATATTTATGTTTTCTATTGTTTGATTGGAGTTTTGATCAAAATATCAATCGAATCTAGTATGTTCTACTAAAAATTTGGTGAAATATTAAATATTTGATTCCATCAATTTTTTATATTTTTAATCTTTGATACAGAAATTTCAATCGAATTAGATTGATTGACATCGAATTGATCAGTTTTTTGGTCGATAAAAAATGAATCACTTTTTTTTTTCAAATCGAGTTATCATGTTTTTATCTAGTACTAAGATGTGATGGGGTTACTAAAGTGTAAACACCCGTTATATTCTTAGTTGTAACGAAGTATATAATCACATTGTGGTGCTATATAATAGTGTTGTTCTATTGTTTGATTGGAGTTTTGACCAAAATATCGATCGAATCCAAGGGTTCTCCTAAAAGTATTTGGTGGAATAATTTAAATAATTGAGTCCACCAGTCTTTTATTTTCTCGATCTTTGACACAAAAGTTTCAATCGAATTTGATTGATTGACATCAAATCGCTCGAATTGATCAGTTTTTTTATCTATAAAAAATGGATCACTTTTTTTAAAGAAAAATTGATTTATCATGTTTTTATCTAAAACTAAGATATGATGGGGTTACTAAAGTGTAAACACCCGTTATATTCTGAGTTGCAACGAAGTATATAATAACATTGTGGTACTATATAATAGTGTTGTTCTATTGTTTGATTGGAGTTTTGACCAAAATATCGATCGAATCCAAGGATTCTCCTAAAAGTAATTTGGTGGAATATTTAAATAATTGAGTCCACCAGTCTTTTATTTTCTCGATCTTTGACACAAAAGTTTCAATCGAATTTGATTGATTGACATCAAATCGCTCGAATTGATCAGTTTTTTTTTATCTATAAAAAATGGATCACTTTTTAAAAGAAAAATTGATTTATCATGTTTTTATCTAAAACTAAGATGTGATGGGGTTACTAAAGTGTAAACACCCGTTATATTCTTAGTTGCAACGAAGTATATAATAACATTGTGGTACTATATAATAGTGTTGTTCTATTGTTTGATTGGAGTTTTGACCAAAATATCGATCAAATCCAAGGGTCTCCTAAAAGTAATTTGGTGGAATATTTAAATAATTGAGTCCACCAGTCTTTTATTTTCTCGATCTTTGACACAAAAGTTTCAATCGAATTTGATTGATTGACATCAAATTGCTCGAATTGACAATTTTTTTATCTATAAAAAATGGATCACTTTTTTAAAAGAAAATTTTGATTTATCATGTTTTTATCTAAAACTAAGATGTGATGGGGTTACTAAAGTGTAAACACCCGTTATATTCTTAGTTGTAACGAAGTATATAATAACATTGTGGTACTATATAATAGTGTTGTTCTATTGTTTGATTGGAGTTTTGACCAAAATATCGATCGAATCCAAGGGTTCTCCTAAAAGTAATTTTTGATGGAATATTTAAATGATTGACTCCGTTAATTTTTTCTTTTCTTGATTTTTGACAAAAATTCAATTAAATTTAATTGATTGACATCAAATCGATCGAATTGATCAGTTTGTTGATCGATAAAAAATGGATCACCTTTGTTTTTATTTAATACTCATCTAAGATGTGATGGGGTAGTAAAAAGTGTATATATTCGTTATATACTTATATTATTAGTTGTTGCGAGGCATATAATAATTCTGTGATATTATATAATTATGTTGTTCCTTTAGGAATGAGAATTATATTTTTGATTTTCATTTGTAGTTTAAACTTTAAATGCTCTAAACGAAAAATACATTATTTATATTGAAATAAACCGTATTTGGATTAATAATTGATTTTTAAAAAAACAAAATATTATTTTTTTAAAAATAATTAAATAAATGAGGGTTGCTAAGGTAAGGAAGTATCTTCTACCTACCTTCTATTCTAAAATTAATGGGTTCAAATCACCAACTTTAAGTAAAAAGAGAAAAGTTTTGAAAAAGGTTAAATAATACTATTATTCTTTTAAAAGAAAAGATAGTTGAGTTGGTGTATAAATATACTCCCTCCGTTTTAAAAAAATGATATGCTTTTTTTTTTAATCTGTTTAAAAAAGAATGAATTTTTTCTTTTTTTGATAATATTTTAATTTCAACTTTTCACGTGACATGTTTAATATCACAAGATTAAAGAACAGTTTTGTACATTTCACATAACTTTAATTTAAAACCACAAAATTCAAAAGTCTTTTTTATTTTCTTAAACTTTGTGTCAAATTAAATCAGATTATTCTTTTTAAAACAACACGAATATTTGATTTTGGGCCACCATTTAAGCTATATACTCCTTGAATTATTTCTTTTGCCAAATATGCTTACTTTGCACCACTTCACATATATGGAATAAATATTGTAAAAGTTTGTATTTTCACTAAAAGTTGTAGCTTTGGTAAGGCTGCTTCAGACATATATATAAGTTCCATGTATCATAAAGTATACACAATTCTTCAATTTGTTAAAACAATAAGAAACTTTAAGCAACAATGGTGATTTTCCAATTTTTTCAACAACACTCATTTGATTTAAATTTATTATTCACAATTCAAAATTCAAGACAAGTTTTTCAAAAAAAATTATACTTTAATTGTGAAAAAATTGAAAAATGTTATTGTCCAACAAATAAGAAGGATCGCCTGTCATACTCTATCATTTTATGGTTAGTTTTCCAGCGATAAAGTCAGAATTCTTTTTACTAGGCGTATATCATCCAATAGTATTAATAAACATTGTATTCAAAAGAAAAAAAGGAGGAAGACAAAAAACAATAAAGCAAAAGCAATTTTTTCTGAAGTCATGTTGAACTATTTTTAATAAAATAGGTTTATGTTAAGTAGGAGCGACCAAATAGAATATTTAATGAAGTTCTTTTTTTTCTAAAAGTTACCTATAACTTAGATATCAATTAAATTTTTTTGAAAAAAATAGGTACTATACACGTTAAATAAAGGCGACTAAATGAAATATTTAAAGATTATGAATTTGAGAAAAAAGAGTCTTTTATTACTTGTTTTTTCTACACATGTACATATTGTAAGATCGCTAATATTGAGGTCTATCAAATCTGACAACTAATCATCGGATCGCGATCCCAACTGCTGGCCATTACATGCTTAAACTATACATAAGATATGACATGATATATAATGATAAATAGTATATATGCTCAAAGATTCACTTTTTTTGGTACACACACTTAACCTTTTCACAAGAAGATGGATAAATTATACTATAAAGATTTAATTACCATAATATAAGTATGTTAGATTGGTGTCTCTTCATCACCAAAATGCTCAATCATATTGTCATTCCAAAGAAGAAGAGTCACTGAGCATCTCCAAATGATATAAATCCTTGTTCTTTGTTCTTGAATATACCTACTACACTTTTGCCATGACCTAAACTTGCATTTTCTTGGCAATAACACTATGTTCCTTGCCATGATCATATAGAACTATTATTTCTGCGCTTCACTCCCAAACAAGTTGAATGAATCGGAATTAGAACTAAGAAAAAACAAGTGAGAAAAAAAATACTTGAACTCTTTGGGTATTCAAAAAATAAATAGAGAAAATAACAATGATTCTTTGATAGCCAAGATATATAGTGAGAATTTTTGAAAAGACAACAAGAAAATATTTAAAATTATATAAAAAAAATAAAAATAAAATTGAGGTAGCTAGTGACAGATGTGGTTTGCTGATTGGGTTATGTGTCAGTTTGTAAGGGTCCCATTGGTTTTGGGAGAAAGATTAAGCAGAGTGAACAGCTTGTCTCCCAAGTTGTCTACTATTTCAATACTGCACAAGCCCATATTTGTCACTTACAATCAATAAATATATATAAAAATAATATGCCAACAATATTAATAAATATGGTTATACCATAACCACAACTTATTCGTTAAAGATTTTAGCGACTCCGTATATATATATATATGTAATCATGATAATCAGGGGCGCAGTCATCTTGGTATAAAGGGGTTCATCCGAACTCCTTCCTTCAACGAAAATATATATTATTTATACATGATTAAAATAATATTTTCTGTATATATAGTAGATGTCGAACCTCTTTTGACTGCTCCGTGGTCTATTTTTACGAATTTTGAACCACTTATTGAAAATTCTGGCTCCGCCACTAATGGCAACTCAATATATATCGCTAAATGTTTTTACGGAGCGATAAATATTATTGCTAAAAAATTGATATTATGACTAATTAATTTCTTAGTTGGGGATGGATGATAATGAAAGATTCTTTAAATTATTCTAAAGATAATATTTTAACTGTTGGGAAAAGATGTGAAAAGACCCCAAATAATATCATAGTCTTTGGTTAGAATAAATGCAGAGGTTTTAACCAAACTAAGCCATTATATAAAGCTATTCACCAAAATAATATGTTTTTCTAAAATTTTACAAAACTAGTATAAACGTATTTCCCAGTAACGTTTTAGGGTATATTTTTTTTAAAAAAACCTAACAACATTAGGTTGATATATGTTACTGTAAGTAACGTTTTACTCCTAAAACGTTACTCATAATAACGTTTTAGGAGTAAAACGTTACTTACAGTAACATATATCAACCTAATGTTGTTAGTTTTTTTTAAAAAAAATATATCCTAAAACGTTACCGTGAAATACGTTTATACTAGTTTTGTAAAATTTTAAAAAAATATATTACTTTGGTAATTATTTTATATAATGGCTTAGTTTGGTTAAAAATTCATAAATGCATGAACTTTTAATTTGATTTCTTGCAAAATTATGAAAAAGTACAATGTTTACCTTAGCCATCGTCTGGTCATTAGTTGGTTGGAATAATCATTCCAAAAGGTAGTAAATAGACTTGAAAACAAATTAATTAAGAAAAATGTATGCTCTTTGTAACGATTTAAGACTTTATATGAGATATTTACACACTGTTACATGGAATCTGAGCAAGTTAATACCACCCATTACATTTTTTTTTTTTTAAAAATGCTAGCTTGGTTTATGAAAAAAGAATTAGCTAGGTCCAAATGTGTGAAATCGTGTTAAAAAAATTATGTATTATTTTGAATTCCCATCGCTTAGGACTTAATTCGAGGATTTTTTTCACACCCGAGACTTTATTGGGAGAGGAACAACACCATGCACTAAATGCGTGGTGATACAATGATACAATTATGCATTCATGCTACACATATTACTGTTACTATTAACTCTACAACACAACATTAGATCTTAATAATTAATGGCCCTACTACTAAATCGATATAGAAAAATGATGAAGATATATAATTACTATTCCATAATTAGATTTGTTGATTATGATTTATGAAGAATCTATTGAATATTAATTATACAAATAAGAGAAAACAAAAGGAAAAATATATTATAGAACACTCCAAGGGAAAATAAAAAAGGGTTAAATAAAAAATGAAATAGAAAAAGACAACAAAAAAGCCATTTACATAATGATGAAAAAGCATAAAATTGAAAACAAGAAATCTATGAATTAATTAAATTGAACCTTCATGATAAATGATTAATATAGATTCTAAGATTAGTACTTGTCCCAACACAAAAGCATAGTTATACAAATCCACATAATATAGAGCTTCCCCTTTAATTGTTTCACCATTCTTTTTAACTTTGAAAATTTCAGCACCCTCATCATCATTTTTATATTTGATCTCTCTAACCAAACTTTTACTAATTATTAATTAATCAACATCCAAAGGAGCTAGCCTTCTATTTATACATGAAGATGTATAGTATAAGGTACAACAAAATATAGATAAATCCAACACGCAACAAGGCATAGTGGGACATATTTGGAGTATTGATAAAGTGGACCTTATAAATCATCGTTTTCAAGTTATGATGGATAAATTATAACGATTAAGTAATTTTTTATTGAGTGTTTGGTTTGCTGTATTTAAAATAATAATAAATTTTACTAATAATTTATTTTTTTACAAAAATATACTTCATGAATGTAAAAAATGATGTATAAAAAGGGCTTAAAGCGACATTTTTGTTGTTTACTTATTTTATCCCGGGATAAGTATATCCGTGATTACTATACCACCACTTGTCTCGATACTAATTATTATTAATCCTGGAATAAGTTATTTCGAATTTGTCAATCAAACAATAAATTAAGTCATATTAAAAGTTAATTCCAGGACTATTTAATATTATCTTTCACACCAGACGATCATATATGTGTATAACTGTAAAAGTTGTTTCGTTTGTTCTATTTTAAGTGAAAGTGTTTGCCTAAACACAAAAATTGCAAAAATAAGAAGACATTATGAGTCAAATATATACAAATTATTATCAAGATAAATACTCTTTTAAATAGTACTCCTCTATTCATGCTTATTATTATTTTGCATCGAAAATGTTTGGTGACTATTTATGTAAATATTCATATTGAATCAATAATTAAAAAAAATTAGTCCATATTTAGTAAAATATTGGGACATGACATATTCCTTAAAAAAATTATAAGTTATTTTTCACGATTACCCTTTTGATTAAGAATTCCAAACTCATGATATTTTAAAAAAATTCAACTATTAAACTCATTAATCTTAAATCTTGCTACATATACATACATTTAAAAAGTCATAATGGTAGGGTCATAGTGCACCCTGAAATAACATTCACATCATGTTCCCTTTCTCTATTTCAAATATTGATTTGTGGTTTTAGACATTGAGGGTAATATTAATTATTAATATGTATAAATTATAATATAATGTTTGCTAGCCACTCATTAATCATTTCAATCCGTGTACTGTTTTAAGTTAATTGAAAAACAGCAAAACTTTATCTTCCATGTGGGATATTAGCCCCACTTTTCTGTCTTTTAATATAAATATACACCATATACTATACAAAAAAGCATCTGATTAATCATGTCCCCATCCATGCAACATTACTTTCACGTGACAACTTCTACATGCATGCAGTGCAAATTTCATGAAAAAATGGACGGAATTAAATTGCACTAAATATATTGTTGTTATTGTTATGATATTGATATATGTACACATATATTCTTTATTACTGAATTATGACAAAGAGAAAAAAAAAGAAGAAGGTGAGATTGGCCTTTGTATTATTCGAAATTGAGCAATTTTAACGTATCACTAGGAAAAAGTCTTGTTTTATGACGATAAGGAGGTTCAATATCAAGGTAATTTTAAATTATAGAGAAATAAACTGGAGGGTAAGGAATTTGGATATGTGGAGTCCACTAATTTCACATCGAAGCTTCGCAATATAGTAGCTAAGATTTCCCAAATAATTCTACTTAGAAGTTAATTATATATGTTATCGTCTGATATTTATATAATTAATTAGAGCGAAAGGGTTAAAAATATATCTCAAGCATTTTGAATTTTTGAGTTTCATGGAATTATTGGTGTGTGAGTTTATTACTTGAACTTTCATCAAATGTTTATCAAAACACACATTGACTAATATTGTGTATACTACATTCTTTTTTTCAAGATAAATAAATAATTGTCAACAGTGGCGGCTCAAGCTAATTAGTGGTCTAAAGCCAAAAATAAGTTGAAGGTCTAAATTTTAATTATTTTTTAATATATGAGATTCAAGTTATTTATTTCTTTCTTATCATTTTTTAAAATTTTTTTGTATGATCTTAAACTATATATATATATATATATATATATATATATATATATATATAT
>NC_028637.1:89539438-89557588 GCF_001406875.1 Solanum pennellii
TATATATATATACCAAAGTATTTTTTTATCTTGTGATCTTATCACGTGAAAGTTAAATTTAAAATTAATCCATGAAAAAGAAACATTATTTAATATTTAGAAACAAATTAGACATTCTTTATTCTTTTTTAATTAGAAAAACTTAAAATAATTTTAGGTCGAACTCATAAACAAATCCTTAAACTTGTTGGGTTTTTCCCCTTAGGTACCTCAACTACGTCATTTTCTTATTGAATCATTGAATCACTCATAATTTGTTCCTTTTAAACATCGTTAGTTGATTTTGATCGGCTATTCTATTATAAATGTCTTCGATTGTGTTCGTATTGTAATTTTTTTTACTAAAGAATGACGACAAACTGTGTTAGTCTCATTTGTATTCTAATGTATTCAAATGACTTGAAATAAAACATCATTATTCTCGAACATTTTCACTGTCAATTGGACTAATTAGTTCTGGAACAACATATGTATCTTCTGTCAATGCCCTTCAAAAATTTGATTCCACATCAGCCAACAGTGTTTGTTTAAAAGGAACAAACTATCGGCGGTTCAATGATTCAATAGGAAAATGGCATAGTTGAGGTACCTCAGGAAAAAAATCAAACAAGTTTAGGGATCTATTTATATATTTGGCCATAATTTTATTATTACTAAAAATTAAGCCCCTTCAATTTTGAGGCCTAAGGCATATGGCTTATTTAATGATATCGAGCAGCCCTGATTGTGTGTTTGTGTGGAATTTGCTGCATAAAACCATTCCAGATGACTATTTCTTGTTGATGTTCTTACGTAATTATCGCTATCCAATGGCAATTAATTAATATCAGTAAATGATTTAGCACTTTTGTTAAGGTATATATTAAGTATTGATACGAATTATTTTTATTATAGTGTATAATTGTTATTACATACGTCAAGTGGATAAAATTTTATGAACAAATTGAGTTGTTAGATGTCTAGAAGCGATTATATGCCGGCACTTGATCTAGTAACCATAGAGGTATGTTTCGATTAGGAGTGGCAAAATCAAAACCCAACCCGATCCAACCCATTTAGGTTCGGTTGGTTATTGATCTGCCCATTTGTTAGCTTAATTAATTCATTTCAATCCAACTCAATTTAACCCGTCAAAAATTGAGTTGATATGTAACCCAAATTGATTTTTGAGAAATTATATTAAAATATTTTTTAAAAAACTTTTTATTATATATATATAATAAAGAAAAATAATAATTTTATTAGTTACTAAAATCTTATAAAATAACAAATAAAGCTATTTAAAATTGGGCGGGTTGGGTTATGACCTCTTACTTACTGTTACCTAACCCATTTTTTGGGTTAGATTCGATTGAATCTTGACCCATTTATTATCTTGGCCCATTTTGATCCGCTCAAATTTAACTCAATCCTCCCCAGTTGCCAGGCCCACCCCTAGTTTTGAGAATAAAATTATTGACAGTTCTGATAGAAAAGTCGTACACTTATTAATTTATATATTTATGAAACTCAAAAAATAAAAGTACTTCAAATATATTTTTGACATTCCCGCAATAATTATCTTATAATTCCTCAAGATCCTTTTTATTTCCCAAATAAATGTTTGGAAGATATACCATAAATAAAACCAGACTAAGCAATCAACCTTTTTGTTACTTTCTTTTATTTGTTAGTAGCATAAGAATTCTCAAAGAATTTACTGTACAAGATATAATATTGAGTTCCAATACAATTTATGTGTATTAACAACAAATCTGTCCCACTAATAAGCTAAAGAGTGGCAGACAAGTGTTAACTCCTTATCTTGATAGCAAGAGAAATCAAAGATAAGATCTTCCAAAACATATCAATAACCCTAAGGTGGACCTATGAAAATGAAATATTTATCACAAGCTAATGCATATGCTTAAAAGTTGATTGATGGGACAAGAAAAAAATATGGACATGCCCTAATGTAGCTTGTGATCAATAACTCAACTAAAGAAATGATACAACTTGTTTCAAATAGTGGAAACGTTGTGACTTTTATTGAACTCAAGGAAAAAGATTGAAAGTGGTGTCTGTTTGGGTTTTATCCTGATTTTCTTATTTTATTTGAAATTTATTTTTCTCTAGAAGAAAAAAAAGAAGTATTATCATAAACGCTTTAACTTTTCATGAAAAAAGAAAAAAATGTAATATTCCTCCATATTTGAGTTATTCTTTACTTGGAAAAAAAGTTTGAAACTCTGTAAATTGAAGACCTCTATCTCATATCAAAAATACAAAAACATTCACAATGTAGTCATTTAAAGATATGGAGAGATTTTTTCTCTACAATTTTAATGTTATTTATTAGTTTTTAATATATGTAGGCCAATTGGCCAAATTTTATTGAATAATATTTTGGTTTATAGTGTAAATTTTTGTCATTTAACTTGTCAACATCTTGATTTGCAATCGTAAACTTAACGCCCTAAGCACTTTCGATCCACAACAACGACGTCTAGCTAGGAAGTTTCCCATAACTAGTATACTAGTTTATGCCATCAATTAGGTTATTATTTGAAATTTAATAATGCATAGGGAAGTATTAATGCTTGATGTGACTAACTAAGATACAACACTCACAACATTCTCTTTTCAAGCTAAAAGGCAAAACAATCTACACCACTTTTAAATGTAATATTAATAGGTTGGTCTTTGTTGGTGACTAATTAGACTGTATAAGCATAGTAGTCTATCATTTTATATTTTTTTAATATTAGTTGGGTATTTGAAATTTATTGAGCAAATTAATCTTGATTCGTGTTAGAAAAGGCCATTATAATATTAGTCGGTAATTGAAATTTATTGAGCAAGCTAATCTTGATTTGTATTAGAAAGAAGCCGATAATTAAGAAGAAAAAGTACTTACTTTTATAAGTTTCTTTTTTTCAAAAAAAAAAGAAATTTCGAAACTCAAACTCAAAATATTTAATTAAGAATAAAGAGGTCTCATTCCACTCTGCTAATGCCTATCATTATACTAAATGGTAACTCATAGATCTATTTTACTTTTAACCAGTTGGTCAATTGATAGTTATTTTCTTTTTGACAATTTATAGGATAGACTTTTATATCTAGTAAGTTTAAAAAGAATGATAGATCTTCTTATTTATAAATATTTAATCAGTATAATAAAAATAATTTTTAGCAGTAATAAATATTGATATTAATAAAGAATGTTAAAGTCTTTATCGATATTAGTTAAGTGTCATCAGAATCAAAGCCGCTAAAGACTTCAGGATAACGTATACAAAGAGTACTAATTACCATTTAAAATGCATAGTTGACAAAAATTAAGATATTACCGTCAATTAATTTTTACTAATGATCATTTTTAATATAGTGAATGACACCATTAACATTTTACTCATGTTAGGTAGGTTTTACTTATTTGCAAAAAAATCCACAAAAATATACTCTTTTCATAAGGATAACTAGAAACACTAAAAAGTAGATCTTCTGATATTTCATAATTTTTTTTGGCAACTTTCATATATAGCAAATATAAATTATACTAACATGATTTTTAAATTTGAAATATACCTTCAAGTTATAAAGTTGTATTTCAAATTTTCATGATCAAACATCAATTTTTCAAATAAAGTAAAAAAATAAGTTTTAGATTAATTTTAAAAGTAGAAGATAAAATGATACGAAATATGTAGGTGAAAAATTTTAAAGTACTATAAATAAAAAATCAGAGAAAAGAAATAGAAATAATTTTAGTGGTCAACTTTTATGACATAAGTGACCATTTGAAGAATTAACTTGAACTTTTGTATGCTCATGCTTTTTTTATTTCTAATGATAAAATAATTTTTTGAAAAAAAGTTGGTTAAAACAAATAGGTAAATAATTATTTTCATATGTACAAATGAGAGAGTAATTAAATCGATTTCAAAATAAATTTAAGAACAAAAAAAAAGAAAATGACAAAAAAGAGAAAACCAAGAAAGAGAAATAGGAGGGAAAAAAAGTGTAGGTTCCACGAATTCAAATATAATAATAATAAAGTACTCCCTCATACAATTAGTGTAAGTTGTACCTCATTCATAATAAAAATTTTCACAATTCACATAATAGATTAGGGTAAAGGAATAACTTAATTATACTCCATAGCTATAGTTTGCTACTTATGATTCAAAGGTACATGTTATAGGGGAGAAAAGTGGCGAGCAAGATTAGGAAAAGGAGGAGAGAGGCGAGCGAGAGAGGGAAGAGAGTGCAGAGATGTGAGTTTTATATGTATATCGGTTGGATAATAATATATATGTAACTACTACATATATGTATCAATGATTAAATTTGTATATTTGCATACAATTTGAATTCATATACAATTAAATCAAGTTAATATCTGTATTTGTATGCATCCAATCTCTTTCTCTGCTTTATACAAACAAAAATTATAAATTGTGTTTGTATAATTTGTGTTTGTATATATAAAGCGAGCGAGAAAAAGACAAAAGAGAATTGAGCAGAGGAAGATTTGCAATTGCATAGTTATAAATGTATAGGATGGAGATATATGTATATCTAGTCTCTCTCGCTTTAAACAAATACAAATGATATGTTTGTACGTTTGTATAATTTATGTTTGTATAAATTGAAAGAAAGACTGATAGAAGAGAATTCAGAGAGACTAAGCAGGGAGAGAAGAGAGGCTAGGGACAGATGACTGAAAAAGAGGAGATGCGAGCGAGATTTCAGAGAGAGACAAGAGAGAGGGAAAGATAGGAGTGTAATTATAGCTAGAAGTAAGTTTCAATTTTTTAATTAATGCAAACTATAGCTAAGTTAGCTAATTAACTAGTATATATTTGCTTAACCGCGTAATTTTCTCATAAATAAATGAGGTGGGAGATAGCAAAATTTATTTTTTGAATTTTTTACCTAAGTACCATTTTCAATTTTCTCATGTTCAATTGACTTAATTTCAAATCAACTTATTTTTCTCAAAAATTTAAGAACGACGACTTTCCTTAAAATAAAAGGAAATCAAAGATCCATTTTATGTAACGACCGACTTGGTGTGATCATGTCGTGACCTTAATGTTTTCTTCTCGTTTTGTTTTTATTTATATTTAATAATTATATTTCATCTTTTAACTTACCTTTTCATAGTAGCTTTACCTCATATTTGGGGCGGAGCTATGGTGTCTCCAGGGTGTCCAGCTTGTCACCCCCCGAGCCTACACCTTGGACATGACCAACACTCAAGAACATTGTTGGTCCCAAGCGAACACTTGTTCTAATTGACCACTAAGCGGAAGACTAGCTCAAGCATAAACAAACATCAAAACTAAAGAATTTTAAAAAAGCAATTTATTAAATACCAAAGCTATTTGAAAATACTGAGTATTAAACATAATGTTTTAAATAAAAAAAATTAAATTGAACAACGTAAGACTGATCAAGATTATCAATTTATAAAGCCTCTACTATATAAAGATAATTGTCGGAATAAGACTCACGACACCTCAAATTACTACTATTAACAAATGATAAAATTAGAGTCCTCTAAAAGAAATAAGGCCTCATCTAAAGCTGACAAGCGGATGATCATGTGATCTCAACGGAACTGCAGTTGATGTACCTAAATATATGAATCTGCATCATGAAACGATAATTGTCGAATGACATTAGTGCATTGAATCTATGAGTATGTAATAGGCCTAAATAAAACAAATAACTAAATGGAAAGACTGAAAACAACTCAACTAAAATATAACATAAATCGTAATGAAAATCATTCAAACTCTTACGATAAGAATGCAATAATGGTAACACACACACTTTACTTTCTTTTGCCAAGGAATTTCTCTAACCGACTACCATCATTATGAGTCTCGTGATGATATAACGACTTGTCCACGCTGCCAGAACTGTTTATACTTTGAGTATTAGACAAAAACAACTCATGAATCCACGATAAAGGTATGCTCAAAGATCTCTCTCTCTCACACACACACTCTTTACTTTACTTTGCTAAAGAATTTCTCTAATCGTCAACAATAATTATGAGTCTCGAAATGATATAACGACTTGATTAATGCTGACAGAACCATCTTGTACCTTGTCAGAGTATAAAACAAATTCAACTAATGGATCCACTATAAAGGTCTGCTCAAAAACAGTGACGAATCACCCGAAAGACAGTGCGATCCTAACCCATGTTGACTATGTAATTTATGCGGTATATTTAATTTTTTTCTCACATCGATACTCAATACTATTCTTAAAATCTTAAGATATATAACTCAATGCTCAAATAAAAATACTCTCTTTTGATTGAGATAAGTTCTAAAAAGAAACTTATACTTTTTCTGAAAATAATGTTCTCTTTTTGCATATAAAAATGATACATTTTGTAATCATTTAATTCCCTTTAACTCTACAAAAAGAATTTTACTTTAAACTTTACTCTTAAATTCACTTTTGACTTCTCAAATCAATTTAAGAAAAAATATTTGATTAAAAAATTCTCAACAAAAAACTCAGTTGATGCGGTTCATGTGAAAATATAAACATGAAACTTTGACAGACCATTCTGCTCGCTCGTAGAAAGCTTACTTGAAGTGTGCTTCAGGACTTGGTTTGCACGATGTCATTCTACGGACCGTAGCAACTTCTAGGACTCGTAGTCTGGTTTGTGAAACTTAGACTTGAGAACCAACTTTCAAGGGCCTAGTTCCACGAACCCTTCAGCAGTCCATAGATATTTCTACAGGTAGTAGAAAGCTTTAGTGACACCATACGATACAAATTTTCAAGGTTAGATTTTGTATTAAAATTTTTAGGGTATTACCGAGATGGATAACATTCATAAATTTTTTTTTATATATATAATATAATTCGATTTTTATTATAGTATATTTATTTTCGACATCCTCTTAAAAACGGAAGAACTCATAGAGCAGTGGCTAAAGCTCTCACTAATCCATGTGGTGTCAGAGTTTGACTCTTGACATGTGCATTTTTTTAAATGGTGTAAAATTTATACAACAATCCAATAATTTTGTGGTAAATAGTGTCAAATTTGTGTCCGTCAATTGGTTTTATATGATTTCGTTATTTTTACTTTTAATTAAGTTTTAATTTCGATTTTAAAAAAATCTTAATTAAAATAGTATAAAATATCATATAATGTGATGTTCATTCCTTTTATAAGTAAATATAAATAAAGTTTCTTCATCTATAATTAGCAGACTCATTTATCCAATTTATATCACAATATTATTGATAATAAAAATGTCAATAATTCTCTCACTATTTTTCATCTTTCTTTTATTAAAAAAAAGAAAAAGAAGTGCATTATTCATTACTAATTACATATTAATTTAATAATTAATTTTAATTAGAAGAGATAAGCATGGATTAGCTTTCTTTCCACATAATCCCACATTAATTTTAATTAGAATAGATAAGCATGGTGATTGGTGAGATGAGATAAAAGTCCAATTCTTTTTCCGATCGCCGCCGACCAAGTTTTGTTAATTTCCGCCCAAACAAATTCTGAAGATTGAATGAAATGTTAGCTTCTAAAGTCACGAAGAAAACATTAAGATGGAGATTCAGAACGAGACCTTTAGCTTTTGAGGAGCAATTTGATTTGATAGCAAGTGGATTTAGTACTTCCTTTTCTGGTGCGAAGAGTTTCGGAGCAGACAACACTTCGTCTCAAATCAATTTGAGGTATTCAGTGAATTCTTTTTCATGTGTTTTAGTGATTTTGTTTATCTTTTGGTTATGTTGATTGCGGTAGTGTTTGATGAATTGCTGATAACCTAATGGAGCTTTTGATCATGAAAAATTGGAGTATTTGAAAAATGTAGTGTTTGTTTTTGTTTTCAAAGGGAAAAGTTATATTTGAAAATTGAATTCAGTTGTTTTTGGTCACGAATACACATTTTGGAGTTGTTTTTGAATCTTTCTGAGTAGATCGCTGTACCCTGAATTTGTTTCCTTTCCATAATTTTAGATAATCGTTATTTTGAAATTTATCTCAACCACCAAGAGAATAAAGCAATATCATTCAAGTCAAGTGCAATGCATGTAGTTTATTACTTATTAGTGTTGGAATCATAGTGACTAAAAGAAGCAATCAAATTAATCATGCCAACTATCTGTCAACACCATGGGAGAGATTTTCTATTTTTTTTTTATGTATAATGATCAGTAAGGAAATAGCTGATCTTCACAATGAAGTCGTTTTCCAAAATAAATCTTGAGTAGCTTTAAAGAACACACTGACTAAATTTTGAAGTTGCAGTTTGATCAGTAGATTGGCAACCAAAACCTTTTTTATTTACAGATCTTGGAAAGTTTCATGCTACTATTATGTACACCTCTTTCAAATTGAGTCACTTTGGTAATGGTTTCCAGCAGTTACTTTAAATCAGGTGATTTGGAGAAAAGTCAGTGTGTTCTTTAAAGCTACTGTGCAAGGTTTTAAGTACTATGAGCTTCTTCTCTATTAGTTTCACTGGCATGCAATGATTTTTAACAAGTAACTTTTCGTATTCCACCTTTTCTCGATTGTAAAATAACTATTTGCTTGCAGCAAGGATACTGAAGGAGGAGCATTCCAATTGCGTAGACAAATGAGAAGAGATTCTTCATGTAGTCCTTTATTTAATCAAGATAATAGGGTGGTTAGAACAAGCATTGGATCTTTTCCTTTGTCAAATCGTTATTATAGAAGCCATGGACATTTAAAAGATATCAAAGACAAGGTATCTACTTTTCGTCAGTCTTTGTGGATCTTGCTGATATTTTATGTTGTGTGCTTTACTTTTTTTGATATCTAATATTGGTGACCTAACTTGTGTAAGGATTAAGACATATGCTAACTTCCTGAATGCATCAGCTCTAATTCCTTCATTTTTCTCTTTATAATTTTGGCACCATATAATTAATTGTGCAGTTCTTAGGATCTGTCCCTGAAGTTGTCAAGATAGTAGAAGTTGGCCCAAGAGATGGACTGCAAAATGAGAAGACTATAATACCTACAGAAGTGAAGGTGGAGCTTATTAGATTACTTGTTTCTAGTGGACTACCAGTTGTTGAGGCTACCAGTTTTGTGTCTCCAAAGTGGGTACCACAGGTATATATTTTGCTTGTTCGGGATTTTATGCTTACATTTCTTGCATTTGTCATCCTTATACTTCTTCTGCAAAATGTGCTTTTTATTGCTAAGTTTTTCTTTTCCAACTGTGTGAAACGAGAATGATTTTTGTTTCAGTTCTTCTTTTAGTTGTTAGTTTGTCATCTTAAAGCATGAGTATGAGTTTTTTCTTATTATCATTAGTTACTCACCCGTTAGGACTCTTACTAACTACTAAGGCCCTTAAAGATTGTTACTTTTGTATTTTGTATATTTTGCAAGATCCATTTGACCGTGAAAAACATTGTTTAATGCCCCTTGAATGCTTTGTTATTCATTTTGGATGTTTGAGGAGAAAACGTCTGGTTTCTCAAAGATCTGGTTTCCTCAGGTAGAGATATATGGAAATGTTTCCAGTTTCTAGGTTCGAGTGCTTGATTCTATCTAGCTTTTTTGCTTTACAATGATGATTTACAAAATGGCAAATGCTCAAATGAGTAGTGTATGTCTGGTAGCCATGTATCAAGTCATGCTTTGTGTTTCATCAAGTTCATACTTCTATGTCATGAAAAGGATGTCCATTCTGCTCGACATCTGCAGGTCATGTCAACTTCATTAAAGAATTGCACAGTGAGTGCAATCATAAGTAGTATGAACCTAACAATATGTTTCTTAGTACTGTGCTAACTACATTTGAAATAAATTAAGGAATTAACCATCCGGTCGACTTCTTGTTCATTTTCATTTTTACACCAATAAGTTAAGAGAGTTAAACATCAATGCTTTAGGTTATATATTGTCCTTTTTGCCTTCAAAGTATCTTCCATTTCTCTCCTTCCACACAGTCTACCATGTAGCAGTCGGTGTAGTGTTTCACAATATTTTGTCGCCTTTTGTAGTTCTCTTCCATTCCAACAAAGTAGCAGGTCTTTACGAGATTATGGTATGCACCATTTAACTTCAAGCAAATTCAAAGCATGCACTGTATCTGAGTTGGTATTCTATTGTGGATGAATAAGCGCTTCACGTCTTCATAATCTTCTTTATTATTATGAGCCTATAATCTTCAACTTCTGTCTATATGCAAGCTATAAGAATTATAACCTCTTGTGTTAGTTTATTGAGATTTATGGCAATACTTCTTGGTGATTTAATGATGTGACAGGCTTGTTCATGATTATTTTAATCTATGTGCATGAATGTGCTTCTGCTTAGCCCGTGATGAACTATATTACTGCGGCATATCTCTCAAGTAATATCTATTAAATCAGTAGGATTTAAACTACCAAATGCTGTAGTTATTATTTATAGTGTTGGTGATATTGCTTATCTGCCAAAACTTAATTGCAGCTAGCTGATGGGAAGGATGTAATTGAAGCAGTTAGGAATCTTACAGGGGTGCGCTTACCTGTTTTGACACCAAATCTTAAAGTAAGCTGATAGAAATGCAAAGAGTGAGATTTTCCTTTATATGTCTTGTTAAATATGTTTACATTTTCTTGCTTACAAGGGAGCCTGGATAATTGGGATCGCTCATAGTTTTTCGTTCGCTCTACTCCAGGGTTTTGACGCAGCTGTTGCAGCTGGAGCCAAGGAAGTGGCAATATTTGCTGCAGCATCCGAGTCCTTTTCTCGGTCTAACATAAATTGTAGCATTGAAGACAGTCTTTCTCGCTATCGTGATGTTGCTCTTGCAGCCAAAAACCATTCCATCCCTGTTCGCGGGTATGAATTCTAGCAGATCTACATATTCTAGGAAGTCTGGTTTTACATTTCCAAATTTACCGGATCAATTATGTAAGGTCTATAAGGAGAGTTGGTTTTAAAACCATGTGTAGTAGAGACTGAAGGCTTGTTTAGTTCCATTAGTCTCTTACGGCATCTTGCTGAACCCAAATGGCTTAACAATTGTTACAATTCTTTCAGCAGAACAGAATGATTGCCTTTTTACATCACATACTCGCTTAAAATTTTTCATACATTGGAGCAAGGTTGTTAAATTTTGCTATAACTTCAGATTGCCTATGAATCTCTCCGTTCATAACCTTTAAGCATAAAGTATTTACTATTGATCACTTCCAGCTTTCCCTTTTTCCATGTTACAAATTCCAAAGATGAGGTTTACAATTGTTCTAGATCTGAAGGCAACCTTTAGTGTTTTCTGGTGGAGTTCTAACTATTGACCATGTTATATTATGGACATTTATCTCTTCTCTTCCTTCCAGGTATTAATGTGGAACAGAAAATTTTGGTAAAAAGAATATAAATATTGAACTTCATGAGTGGTTGTGTATTACTGTCTAAAGATAACTTTCTTTTGGATGAACTACAAAATGTTCCATTAGCATGTATTGCAATTTTCCTATGTCCAAGTACCAGCTTATTGACTATGGCCCTTGTTACAAAGTATTCAGAGTATATTCATGTCTAGGGATGTCTATGTTCACAGAAGAATCCAGGAGAGCTGGCTTTCAAAGGATAGGGGCTGCATATTAGCTCACCAGTTGCTCTGCTAATCTCTTTGATTATATATGAGCTTTTCATGCTTTCTGTCATTCTAATTACCACTATAGTTGATTGTTAGAGAAGTACATTCCTGTTACGTGCTTGTATTTAATGATGTCAAATCCCTTTTATTTTAAGCAGCTAGAAGTAATAAAATTTACTGAATGGAGGTTCCTTTGTGGACATCCATTAAAATTGGAAGGGCAAAGGATTGAGAAAATACTTTTTTTTGGAAAATGATGATTCAACGATTAACATTTGTGTCAAAATTTGTGAATTTTGCTTTTCCTGATTATTTAAGCCCTACCTATGTATATGAGCTCAAATGGTTCCTTCCTTAGTGGCTAGACTTCGACATGCAAAAGGTTTTGGTTTTTGGTATTAGATATATCTTCAAATCAAGGTAGCTCTGTCAATTCTAGTACCAAACGAGCACTAATAGTAAATCTGTTATTCCTGGTAGTAATGCTTAGAACTTTATTCTTTTGTTGTAGACATTTATTTGGAGAATTAAGGTTGCATCTCTGGAACTGAAAAGTAGCTATCATTATTTTCTATCAGGTATGTATCATGTGTCGTTGGCTGTCCCATAGAAGGAGCGGTGTCTCCATCAAAAGTTGCATATGTGGCTAAAGAACTTGTAGATATGGGTTGCTTTGAAATTTCTCTTGGTGATACAATTGGAGTTGGTACTCCAGGTAATCCTAAGTCTTTTCTGGTTTCACCCTTCCCCATTTTGTACCTTTGGTCTGCTAGAAGAATCTGCATCTTTTTGCTCTTTCTGTAAAATACTGGCATGTGCCAGCAAATTACATTTCTTGTCATGAGTTCTGATTCTTAATTTAAGAAGAATTCTGTAGTTCACTCCTTTGACAAGACAAGCTTTTGCTGTATTGCTTTCAAGCTACAGGCTACTGAGTCAACATAGACAGCTTAACAACATATATTTTTCTTTAGAGAAGTGCATTATTGCTAAGTTATTAGTTAATCAGTACACATTTAGCTTGGTTTGTAGAATTGCTGGATTTTAGATTTAATTTCCAATGATGGACAGTGGTGACTGCTTACAATGTATTAAGTGAGGTTTCAATGTGGTTTTCTTCTGGCTTTAAGAGATGAAAAATAAAATAGAAGAAGTCTCTCAGGATGGTGTCAAGTAGGTTTTTAGTGCGATGTTTTTTAGAGGAAAATAATTATCATAAAAAACAGAGTAAGAAAGTAGTGTATATAATCCTTTAAATAATTGAGGCACGTCGTTGTCAAGTGTTAACTGTTAAATGATTGTATGGTCATGATAACATTGATAAAGGCATGATAGGAAAGACAATAATGTTCACCTTCTCTTTTTTCATTATTATATTAGAAGACATAGGATATAACCTCAATGACTCAACTGTACACATATTTGCCCTGCTGATGAACTTCCAGGATTGTGTGGTTATGAGAACCTTGATAAAGGCTTGAAGGAAAGACAATAATGTTCACCTTCTGTTTTTTCATTGTGATATTAGAAGACATAGGAGATAACCTCAATGACTCAACTGTATACATGTTTGCCCTGCTGATTAACTTCCAGGTGCATGTCTTCTACACCCCCTTAACTATATAGTTTTGAACTCGATAGCTTAGTAAGGAGATACGTGACTGTAAAGTCTACTCAGAATCAGTCTAGTGAAAGTATTGGCCATCTGTGATTCTGTTAATCAAAATTGTTATCTATGCAAAATTACTAAAAAATGCAATGGGCGTTCATCAATTGGTTTTCCGTCAAAATTAAAGAAAGACAGTTACTATATGTCAATTGTTTTTCTTGAGTTTTTATCTGAAATGGATTTGTTACATCTTCCCCATATTTTCTGTCTCTGCTCTCCATTTATTAGGTACTGTTATTCCAATGCTTGACGCTGTAACTCAAGTTGTCCCTGTAGAGAGGCTTGCTGTTCATTTCCATGATACTTATGGACAAGCTCTTTCTAACATTCTTGTGTCATTGCAAGTAAGATCTCCTTTCTCTGCTTGTATTGAGAAGTTTTTTCACATGTTGGCATATTTTTATCACATTATGAGAAATTTGTTCGTTGTATAGTTGGTGCTGTGCCATCCAAATCTAAAAGGTGTAGCCTGTCTTATTTTTCCATGTTGCAAGTTGGCATGCAAAAAAAAACTAAAAAGAGGAAAAACGAAAAATAGCAGAGGTAGCTACTATCGAGTACATCAGGGAAAGGTCAGGTAAGCTAGCAATCCATTGTAACATAAAGGTCCGTCAATGCCAAGTGAATGGCGTCAAAGTAAGGCCATGAGAGCATTAAGTATAAGGCCGCAAATCACATGGACTAACCAGTAGCTGAGTGTGTGATTCTCATGTGACAGCCCCCTTCCCAAGGGAACGCGAACACAAAATTAATTGGATCTAATGCATCAGATGAGATGACTGCCATCTCATCTGCTGCTTGAGACTTTGGTATTTGTGTCTAAACTTTCAGCCTATCATTCACTTAACCACGCATCTTGTGAAAACACAATATCATCTGTGAATAACACACACCACAGCACCTCCCTTTGAATATGTCATGTCAATTCGTCCATCATTAAGGCAAATAGGATCGGACTAAGGGCTTATCCCTGGTGCATCCCCGTCACGTGCGGGAAGTGTTCCAAGTCACCTCCTACAGTCCTACTGTTCTAATCCTGGTGTTGGCTCCATTGTGCATGTCCTTAATTGCCCTATGTAATTCACAAGGTATACCTCTAGCCTCCAAACATCTCTAGAGGACCTCCATTAGGACTTCTATCGGACACTGTTTCTAGGTCGATGAACATCATGTGTAAGTCCTTCTTCCTCTCCCTATACTGCTCCAGCAATCTCCTTACAAGATGAACGTTTCCGTAGTTGATCGTACCAACATGAATCCGATTGGTTTACGGGTATAGACACACCCCTCCTCATCCTTATTTCAACGCCTTTCCCAAATTTTAATAGTATGGCTTAGTAGTTTGATGATACCCTTATAGTTGTTCCAATGTTGAACGTCACCCTTGTTGTTGTACAACAACACCATTGTCCACCACCTCCATTCTTCTCCCATTTTTCGTTGTCCTAAAAATGACAGTAGGCAACCCAGTCAACCACTCCATACCTGGTCTGGTCCGGCATTCTTCCCCTCCTCATCTTACGAATAGCCCCTTAACCTCTGCAACCTTTATAAACCTGCTATACCAAAAATCGCTACGACCTACGGAATGCCCTGGCTTCCCCAACACGATACCCTTGTCCCCTTCTTCAGTCAAGAGCTTAGGGAAATACGTCTGCCATCTTTGTCTAATATGTGCTTCTCCTACTAGTACTTATCCGTTCTCTTCCTTGATACACTTCACTTGGTCTAGGTCATGGACCGTCCTCTCTCGCCTTGGTGAGCCTATACAACTTCCTGTTCATGCCTTTGCCCTCGACTCTTTATACAAGTGCTCAAAAGTTGTCGCTTTAGCCATTGCGATCATTAGTTCGCTCCTCCTCCATGGTGCTATATCTTCCTATTCCTCCTCTTATCCTCCTCGTCTAAGCTTTCCACTAACGCCATGTAAGCAGTTTTCTTGGCTTCCACTTTTCCTTGGACCTCTCCATTCCACCACCAATCCTCTTTATTCCCACCTGGGTTACTCCTCGAGACGTCTAACACCTCTCTAGTTACTTCTCTTATTCAATCAGCTGTCCTAGCTCACATACTATCTACATCCCTGCTACTCCCCCAAGCCCCAATAGCCACCATCTTCTCTTCTTTTGGGATTTGGTCTTAGTCAGGCCTCTCCATCTAATCATTGGCTGGTCATATGCAATAATGCAGCCCTCTCTTCTCCTTCTTCCTCTTGATATCTAAATCCATAACCACGAGCTTATGTTGGGCTGTATTATTTGCGCTCAGGATAACCTTACTGTCCTTGCATAAAACCTGATCACACTTCCTAAGGAGTAGGTAGTCTATATGAGTCTCGCCACCACACTCCGGTCGGGAGTGTAAACTACATCAATTTGGCCCTTAAAGCTTACCTTAATGTTGTAGATGATCTTGGTTGAAAACCTTGTTGGAGTGGTGTGCAAGCTCGGGAAAATGAAGAGAAGAAATTGAATCTCAATTTTGGACTTTGCATGGGTTGAAAAAGTCGAGGTGATATGCGTGCAAGCATGCATCATGCATACAAGATATCCTGCATACAGAAAAAGCCCTCTGTTATTGTGTGTAAGGATGCACTGGGCGCACAAGACTTCCTGCAAGCAAAAAATATAAAATTTCCTTCTGTTGTTGCGCGCTATATGTGCAAGTATGCACCATGTGCACAAGTTCTTCCTGCAGACACCCTATTGTAAAATGATTATTATTTTTGTAGGAATGTACCCAGAAAACAAAACATTGCAGAGTTTTACAAAACAAAAACTTGATCTGATTAGAGTCCTTGGATGCGTATCTTGTTATTGTATCCAGGTCATTCGGCAAATCACTTAATTGATGGAAATGGCATGAACTTATTATGTTTTTTTTGGCACTTGGAACCTTAATGCAAAAAAAATGCTTTAAGTACCATAATGTTAATCTTGACAGATGGGGATCAGCATAGTTGATTCATCTGTATCAGGACTTGGAGGTTGCCCATATGCCAAAGGTGCCTCGGGTAATGTGGCTACGGAGGATGTCATTTACATGCTCAATGGACTAGGAGTGAAGACAAATGTGGATCTGAGAAAGCTTCTATTGGCTGGGGATTTCATCTGCAAACATTTGGGTCGCCCTTCTGGATCTAAGGCTGCCATTGCCTTGAGCAGAACAACAGCTACTGCCTCAAAGCTTTAAGGGACATCTGATGCCGCTGAAATGCGTCCACTCTGTGGTGAAAGTCGCTTCAGACCAACTTTAACTGTAGCATTACTGTCACTCATACCGTTCCATCATTGTCTTATGTTAAACATATCCGTGTCAATATGTCCCCTAGCCAGTGTCACAGCTACATAGACCGAAGGGTAGTCGGTTGAACACTCTTCTTCAGAATATCATTCCGTGTATATAGAAAATAATTTTAGGTCAAATATTTTTCTCTTAGTCGTCACACTTGACACAGTGCCAGTGTTCTCTTGCCTTAGTGCAACTGGATTTAAACTACATATTTTCAATGTCTTAATAATTATCTGAAATATACTGTTGGAGAGCAGAGAAAGCAGACAGAAAATGATTGGTGGTTGTTTTTGTCTATGCTGTTCTGAATGTTTAAAAACATTTACAACTGCAGGTATTTTATTGACTTCACACAGGATTGTACTGACGGTACGTAAGTTGGGTGGGAATTCTGGCTGTATACTTTGCTGTAATTAATTATGTAAATATTTTTGTTACTTCCTTGTGCATTTTTGTTATGTTATTTTTGTTACTTCCCTGTGCATTTTATGTGATATACTATTACAAACGAGAAGCTTGGATAATCTATAATTTGCCCAATGTTGAAGGAAAAAAAAAGAGACATATTAATAGAGAGCTACAATTTTTTATGTTTTCAAGTGAAAGAAAATTGAATCGGCAAGGTAGGATTTATATATCGGCCAAATAGAACAAATATATCCACTAAGATCTACTTAGTCGTATTTAAATTAAAAAAAGAAAAAGTTAGTCATTTGACTAAATTCAAATCATGTGAGTATCAACTCTTTAAAAACTTCTCATTTTCTTTACAAAGTGGAATTACATTTTTCCGTCATTTTTCGATTCACATTACACCTTTTGTTTTTAAAACTTATTCCTTATAAATCGAATGATAATTTTGACAAGCCTAACTCGAAGGCACAAAGTTCTACATTTAATGTGGTCATTCTAGTCTAACTTATGGAATCTTATATCATTTTTTCTATCTAAATCTTTAAATATTGATCAAATTTTAAATTTTTCTAAAATTCGATGAAGTCTCTTTTACATTTAAAATTATCTCCAATAGCATTATAAACTCCAATAAAAAGTCATACAATTTAATTGTCCATCTATTCATCAACACAATCTTTCATCTCATTGCTCCTTAGTAGCTAAAATTATTAAAGAATATTTCTTTTTCGAACTCCTACCACCATCCAAACATACTTTTATACATCAAATAGACCCACACCCTAAAGACTCATTCGATTGGAAATAAATTATTTTAAATTTTTTTTTTAGTTTATCTTAGAAAAACCAATATTTTGATATATTTAATATAATTTTAATTTAAAATTAATTTCTTAAACTCCAGTCGTAATTTATTCTTTTTAAAACGGAAAAAATATTTAAGGATTCTTATCCACCCTCACATTTACCATATTTTGCTTCTCATAATTATTGGACAATTATATAGTTATTATACTTTCCCTCCTCATAATTAATTAGTACTAATTATGTTAAAACTGGAATGCTAACATACGCCACTAACGTACACCACAATCTACTAACGTACGCACTTTCCTCTTCCTCTTTTCCACCTGAAATACAAAACCACTACCCCCA
>NC_028637.1:89558188-89609268 GCF_001406875.1 Solanum pennellii
CACCCCTACCCATCAATTTTTCTCTATCATGCACCATCACTTCCTTTCTTCCTTCATCACCATGGCTCCTTCTTCTTCTTCTTCATCTTCATCTTCTTCTTCTTCCCTCACCAAACCCCTAAAAAAAACCTCAAACTCAAACCCTAATTCAAACCCCACAAATTCCCCAAATTGCCCTTCTTCACACCACAACTTCTGTAATCACTCTCCTTCAGCTACCCTTGATCTTCTAATATTCATTCTTGTACTTTTCTCTGGTGCTTTCCTCATCATTTCCTACTTCTCATACATCTTTAATTCAATTTCTCTTCTTTTCCCATACCCACCATCATTTTTACTCAACACCCTTTTGAACTATCTAGAAGAAGTGGACGTTTGGACCCACTACATCTTTTACATATTCTTCGTTATTGTTTTCGTTGTCGTCGTGCTTTTCTTTGAGATCTGTTGTGGGTTTGGGTTTAGATCAAGGAAATGTGGCAAAAATGGCTGTAAAGGGTTGAGAAGGGCTATGGAATTTGACTTGCAATTGCAGGGTGAAGAGTGTTTGAGATCTGGGTGTGAGACAAAAGCTGTTAGAGAGATCAATCAGTTGCCTTGGAAAGGTGGGAGTGAGAATAATCCAGATTATGAATGTCTTCGTGCTGAGTTGAGAAAAATGGCACCACCCAATGGACGTGCTGTCTTGTTGTTTAGGTCTAAATGTGGCTGTCCTGTTGCTAAACTCGAAGGTTGGGGTGCTAAACGAGGGCGTCGGCACAAGAAGTGAGTTGTTTATTCTTTTTTTTTTTTTTTTTTTTTGGCATTTGGAGTTATGGACTTTCTGTTGATTGTGTTTTGGTATTAGTTCTATTACTCGAGTTGATGATTATGCATTCTAAGAAGTAGTTCAGGTTGTGCTGATAGAACCATTAATGGTTGCTGAAGCATAGAAACTGCTCTCATAATGATTAAATAAAAAAATGCTACTTTGTTTTGGATTTGATTTGAAGGATATGAGATAGAGAAGATGATGTGATGAGGTAGAAAGAGTTGTTTTAGAGATGAATAGTTTATGAATTGGGATGATGATACTCACACTTTTTAGGGCTTCATTGCGTCTGGCAGGTTACTATAGGTCAAATGACATCCAAATACAGTCACCGAAAGTAAATAATTATCTATGAGTTTGTTGAATTGATTCTATCCATTAACAAGTGATTATAATGTTACTAATCGACAGAATAGCTATTATTTGTCATAAAGTCCAGTCAATAAACTAGGCCTCAAGTCAAACTAGTCGGAACTTACTTATGAATCTCTGTATCCATCATGTAAAAGACAGATAAAGGGTTCTCTAAATCATACACTTATTTCATATGCTAACGTTATACACTTCTAACTAGATTAAGAAGGGGTTGGTAGTCACTAGACCTAGACATGTGTGGCAACAAGGAATGATTCCCCAATTCCAACTTATTTGTATCACCTAAAAGGACTCCTTCACTCCTATTTTGTTTGGTTCTTAAGTAAGTCCGCAACGATTCCAGGATAGTTGGTGTTTTGACAAGTTCTATTCGTGTGACTTTTAGATTTATCTAGGCCCTTTTTTATGTTGAACCTACAAAAAGTGCAAATCAAGGTTTACCTAGGACATTGCTAAACCATGTCATGCAATCTCCTCTTGTTGTATCCTCTACTAGTTGCACCCTTTGTTGGATCTCTTCATATGTACTTTTTGATTAGTATGAAATACTCATGCACATTGTAGTATTATGTACAACAAAATGAACTCTGTCCTTTCTCTTAAAATGACAGAATGGATCAAATCTTTTACTTCTAATTTTGTCGATCATTTATGACTACATATACATCTTATGCTTATATAATTCATCTTGCAAATATGATGGACTTTAGGGGACCCAACGTTATTTCTCGTATAACTTTGTCGTTGTCCCAATTATTCTATTAAAGTCACCGATCAAAAAAATTATTCTGTAGAACTTGTCTTTCACATTGTTATAAATCTTCCTATCACATAGCATTGTTGTAGTACTCCTCCATTTCCTCCACCTATTTCAAATGTTTGTGTTACATCTTCATCTATGATTTCCCACTTTGTGGGACTAAATTGAGTATGTTGTTGTTGTTGTCTTCATATATAACTTTTTTAAAGAAAATATCATCTCCATCTATCATTCTATTCTTAAAGGAGTCTAAATATCTCATTTGTTTGTATTCAAACACGACAATTAATCTTAGCTCACCTTCATTCATCTTATTGGGACTACATCTCTAGAGTTTATATTTTGTCTTACTTTTATTTATTCTAAAACCCATGTTCCGGAAAATATTTATCCATAGTTTTATGATTTGGTTGATCCCTTCATTAGTTTTGTAAATTTACATATTACCATCTGTATATATAGCATACACCATGAACTCTCATTTTGTATACTCCATCCTTCCCAACTTATGTGGCACCATTTGACTTTGCACAAAGCCACAAAGTTTAAGAAATAAAGGATTACTTTTAAAATTTGTGGTCTAAAAAAACCTTTGACATTTGAGTAGACTATAAACCATTTCAATAAGGGTAAAAAATAAAATTTTAAGTTAAATTCTTTCTTGTTATAGAAACATGCCATTTTTGGGATGGGTCATGCCAACAAAGGGAGTATTATTGGCGAGTTCATCCATAACTAGGTTAAACAAGTATCCGCTCATAACAAGTTCGTAGTGTAAATTCATGTTTATAGGAAGACTATTTGATCTCTTCCCGTTGTTTTACACTTGTGATTGCTCCCTCATACATATATTTTATGTTATTATATGTTTGGTATGATTTCCTTATGACCGAATGAATGATGGGATGGGGAAGCTTTAGGAAGAAACGGTTGTTATGATTGAGTATGTTGTCATCTAATGACCAATAACATGTTTTTATTACTCAGTTTGAAGTTTGGAGATTGACATTTTAGGAATAGGCAGTAAAATGTTTTATGTGCAAATGTATTATCCAAATTTCCAAAACGTATGGGAAGTGAATGTAAGTTTTGTCACAGTTACCAAGTATAAGTTGTAAGTTGTTGCTTTTCTATTTAAGAATAAAATAAGATATTGCCTTCCTGTATAGGCTGTATACAATCTAAAGTGTAATGCTCATCCGATGCTGAAGCAAAATATCTTCTAGCCTACTAATTCATGGGAGAAGATTCTATTTTCAAGGGCTTCAAAATGGTATGTCTTTCAATGGTGAGTTTAGGAGTGAGAACTTGGGAGTGCCAAAATTGATAGTGTTGTATGATAAAATCACAGAAGTTCTTACGGACTCTGCCACTGTCTGAAAGGACTATGTCCAGGGACCGGATGCCAAGACTTCACCCATCCTTTAAACTGTTGCAGAGGAGATCACCTTTGTTTCGATCCTCATCCATTTTTCCCTTCAGAGAGTGAGTATTTGTTATTTTAGGATTCGTGCTTTTGGTGAGAGTACCCAGTTCTGAAGTGAATGAAAACAGAAAGAAGGAAATGAGACGGTTTTTTTTGCCTTACGTCCTTGATCAATTAGTGGGACATCTAGAACTACGTTTTAGATTGGTGGGAAACAGCCTTCAGGTTGAACGTGGATTAGTATTTCAGAAGTGAACTTTGCACAAGTCAATAATCTTATGTTTCTTTTATGTTGAACGATCAGGAATTTCAGATTATATCGAACATTATCACTCATCCATAACTAGGGCAAAACATGTACAGTTTCAATGTTTTGATCCCTGGTGTAAATCCACCATTATGGGTAACTCCTTTGTATTTCCTATGGCTGTTCTTACACTAGTGACAGCTACTTTATACATATCTGTTATTACATTCACATATTTAATATGGATTCTTGTCTTCTTCAATGCCCATTGAAGAACTTCTCATTGTACTCTATCATATGCTTTATTGAGGTCAATGAACACCATGTGTAGATCTTTTTTCCTCTTGCAATAGATCTCCATCAATTTCCTTTAAAAAATATAATTTCCGTGGTAGATTTGCTTAGGAGTTGAGATTTTGGCAGTTGGCTCTCGGTCAGTTTATGATTTCTCTCTTGGGGGCAGTATGATGGATTTCTTAGAGATTGTGATTTGTGAGTGTGGAATCATTGATTTCGCAATATGAACATTAGGTGATAGGCCCAAATATTCTTTCTGAAGTGGTGGTAGCATAATATTGTTGTATACCAAGATCTGCATTTAGAGTTTTAGAATGCTAAGGAATCGTTTGCTGCAATGATATGGAGTTATAAACTTCATCAGAAAAAGGATAAGGGTTTATAATCCCGAGTTAAATATGGGATTGTTGATAGAATTTTTTATTCCTGGATTAGCATTTTCGGATTTCTTATACCAGATTCCCGGGATAGAATGTGGACATTATTGGTAGAATTTTTAATTACAGGGTTAGTAATCTTGGGAATTATGCACCACTCTATGTGGTATAATAATCCTGATATTGGGATAAAATATCACAATGATACATTTACTCTATACTCTGAAACTTTTCTCCCAAAGTCTTTTAAGAAAGTCGAGGTTAAAATTAGAAATAAAAGTTAATCCAATTTTATCTAGTTAAACCCCTACAAATTAAAGTATATCTGCTGAATAATGTCATCATTGTTTAATCCTAGTATTATAATCCGCGTTATAATCTCAGTGTAACTTGCCTAAGTGTTTGGCTAAGATCTGAGGCTTTTGATCAGAAAATGTTGAGAATTATGTTATAATATTGTAGGCAGAGCATTCTTCAATGCCTGAATCAGGTGATTTGATGATTTAGAGATATAGGACAAGATGCCAGATTCAATTAGAGAAGTGTTATCATATTTTATAAGGTTATGGTTACACAGTGCGTTTGTTGGATGACTTTGATTAACATCAAGAAGCAATTAGAAGGATTTAGTCATTGCTTTTATTTTTTTTGTTTTTTTTTAGACAGTATTTAGTCATTGCAACATCTCCTATCTTTTGTTTTTTAAGTAGTTTGTCATGCCCAGTGGAACATGTCTAATTACTTTTTTGATAAGTAGCATGTCTAACTTCTTGACGAGTTGATTGGTCATTTTAACCATCTTCCCTAGTATAACTTGATCTCTCATTCAGATCTTCTTGCAAGCTGACCTGGACACCACCATTATTCAAAAAAAAAAAAATCACTCACATCATCCTTAATTTTGACAAGCGCTGAAGTCATTTTCAGCTCCTTGGAATTTCAGTCATTTGTTATTTGGTAGACTGCTGACTGCAGCTTACAAGTTCAAGTAAAGAGGCCCTAGTGCTAGTCACGCATGTTATAGTAGTGCCACCTTTTGCGAAAGAGAAGTTCTAAATAGATTCAGAAGACCTACAAGACTTAACCATAGTATGCATCTGAAGTTTCAAGAAGTTTATGTTTTGATGTGATGCTATTATTGACAATGATGATGACGTAAATTCTTTGGAGTTTATGTTTGTAAATACTCCACACATTATTTAAAAGAAGTTGTATTTGATAGGACTGTATTGACAAATACTCCATCCATCACATGCTATTTGGAACTTTGGAGGATCTCTTTTTTTTGGTGTATCATAGCAATGATCTGTTTATTTAGTCATCTTAAGATATTAGGTTCAATTCTATCATACTTTTGACCAATAAGGTATTTGATAGCTGATTTCCTGTTTAAATCATTATGTTGCTCTGTTTTTTTCTGGAATTACATCTTTGAATAGCTGATGATTTATGCATTCTCTATCAGATGAGAACATTTTTTCATCAAGAAGTGTTTGTTCTTTTTGCCCCCCTTTCCACGATGACTGACGTATAAATTTGTTGACTAAATACAGGACTCTGACAATTAATGGTAAGGCGGATCATCGCTGAATTGCATATGGGGGATGTAGTTTGTTACCTTCTGAATATCAGAAGAATGGGAGATTGATATTGTTGTTTAGAACCATTTTTATTGATCCCATTGACAGAGGGAGCTCCTTGGAAACTTACTTTAGAACAATGCTCAATGTGTACAAACTATATACAAACCTTATTTACTTTCCTCAAGAAGCACATATCATACAAACATGAATAAATTACATAACTAGCAATTACTTTTTCAAACAAGGAATTGCATATAAACCTGCAGTGTTGGAATGGTGTTTCTTCCCCAAAGTAAGATTTTGAACTGCCTAAATAACTTAGTTCTAGGCAAAAGTTTTATTCAAGTGGAGACCAGGCAGAGAGATGAGCTCATTATTCATTCAATTTTAAACTGAAAAAGGATCGGGTTGGTTCGGATTTTTTTTTTTTTTTTGGGATGTGTTTATAGTTTATGATTTATAAGTTAGGACTTTTAATTTTTAATTTTTGATTTATTTTTGCTTAAAAAGAAGTGTTTGATAGTATTTTTTATTTTATTTTATCAAAACACTGTAAACTTACTTAAAAACTATTTTTGAGTTGAACAAATTATTTCAAGTAGTCTCTTAATCAGACCCTCAACTTGCCTCATAATCAGCCACTCGTTTCAATCCCAAATTAGTTAGGCCTACTTGACCGTATGAATTCTTGCTATAGAAAAAGTAGTGTATATATATTCTTGTCGTTAAAAAATGAACCATATATATTTTCTTTTGTTTAATAAATAATGCATATTAACCCTAAATATTACATGACTTAAAAAAGTCTGAATAAAAATTATATCATGATTGAATAGAAGAGGGATATTGAGTTTTTTTTTATTTGGACCAAATGGGTAAAAACTGGATGAGACAATTTTTTAAAGCCACACATTTTTAGAATACAAATTTAGTACAGGTTCTTTTTTTCCCAATAAATATAGGTTTTTACTGAAAATGACAAGACGGCGAGGGTATATAGTCAACCAACTAGGAATAACAAAATTGAGAGATATATTTGATCTTTTCCCTTATTTTATGCATAAGATATTAAAATATTCTAAGATATTACACGACTTAAATAAGTTATCTTACTCTGATTAAAAATTATATTATGATAGAATACAAATTTAGTACACGTTCTTTTTTTTCCCAATAAATATAGGTTTTTACCGAAAATAACAAGACGGCGAGTGCATATAGTTAACCAACTAGGAATAATAAAATTGAGAGATATATTTGACCTTTTACCTTATTTTATGCATAAGAAAGCAAAATATTCTAAGGTATTGCATTGATGAAACACATATGTCTTTTAATAAATTGCATATCTCTTTTTTGTTAGTGATTAATTACACATATTTAAAAAAATAAAGATCAAGTAAATATTTAGTTATTCTTTTAATATAATTTCTTTTCATATGGCACAAAAAAGATCTTTTCATGTCTAGCATTAAGATATTCTTATATTTTAAAATAATTTTAAATTATTATTTATCTTTCGTAGCGATTATTACTCGAATTCAAAAATTTATAATTTCAGATCACATATAGAAATATTAATTCAAGTGATTTAACCAGATTTCAAGTGATATAATCAGGGACGGACAAAAAAACTATTGTAATTTTAAAAAAAATTATATTTATATATTAATTTAAACCTCCAAAATATAAGATTAGAGATTGATTTAATTATTTACATTTAAACCATTTTTTTTTAAACCATTCTAATGAAAATCTTAGATTCGCCATTGGCACGTACAAAACACAGCATAATTATCAAATGGTTTAATGGAGCCAAGAAAGCTTTACATGGTAGTGTGTGATGATCATTGGAATCAGATACAAGCCATCCTTTCACTTTCTTGCTCCATTTTTCTCACTCTCTTTTCCTTCTCTCAAATGGGTGTCTTCTTCATCTTCACAAGCCCCCTTGGATCACCTTCAACTCTTCTTGGACAAGGACAAAAACACCAAGAAACAAAAACCCAATTGGGAATTCTCTCTTGTTTCAGCCTTCAAGTCTTGTTCAGCAAATTCATCCATCACACACGGCCAACAACTTCACTCCCTAGTCTTGAAATCTGGTCTTCAATCCAATATTTTTATACTAAATAGCTTGATCACTTTTTATGTTAAATGCGGATTAGTAAATCATGCTAAGATAATCTTTGATTCTTGTAATAAGTTAGATGCAGTTTCTTGTAACATAATGTTATGTGGGTATGTGAAATTTGGGTTTTTGAATGATGCCTATCAGTTGTTTGATAAAATGACTGAGAGAAATTGTGTGTCTTATACGACCATGATAATGGGTTTGGTACAGAAGGGGTTTTGGAGCGAGGGGATTTCGGTTTTTAGGGATATGAGGTGCTTTGGTGTTGGTCCAAATGAGGTGACCATGGTGAATGTCATTTCAGCTTATTTGCATTGTGGGGGGATTAAGGTGGATAAAATGCTTCATGGGTTTGTGTTGAAAGTTGGGGTTATGGATTTCGTTCATGTGTCCACCAATTTACTTCATTTGTATTGTCTTGGTGGGTGTTTGAAGGATGCAAGAATGTTGTTTAATGAGATGCCTGAAAAAAATGTGGTTTCTTGGAATGTGATGCTGAATGGGTATGCTAAGGCGGGGCTAGTCGATTTAGCTAAAGAGGTTTTTGAACAGATTGTTGATAAGGATGTGGTCTCTTGGGGTACAATTATTGATGGTTATTTGCAAGCAGCAAGGCTGGATGATGCTGTCAAATTATATCGAGATATGCTATATACTGGGCTGCATCCTAATGATGTTATGATTGTAGACTTTCTATCGACGTGTGGACAAGTGATGTCGAATTTTGAGGGTAGGCAGTTCCATGGTGTAGCAGTAAATATGGGTTTTGATCTCTTGGACTTTATTCAGGCAACAATAATTCACTTCTATGCAGCTTGCGGGAAGGTGGATCTTGCTCGTTTGCAGTTTGAAGTAGGAAACAAGGATCATGTTGCATGTTGGAATGCCCTTATTGCTGGACTTGTTAGAAACAGAAAAATTGATGAGGCTAGAAACTTATTTGATCAAATGCCTGCAAGAGATGTTTTCTCTTGGAGCTCTATGATTTCTGGTTACTCACAGAGTGAGCAGCCTGATTTGGCTCTTGAGCTTTTTCATGAGATGTTAGCTATTGGCGTAAAACCAAACGAAATTACTATGGTCGGTGTCGTCTCTTCTATTGCTACTCTGGGGACCTTGAAAGAAGGTAGATGGACTCATGATTACATATGCAAAAATTCCATCCCTTTGAATGACAACTTGAGTGCAGCACTGATTGACATGTATGCTAAATGTGCCAGCGTCAATGATGCCTTAGAGGTGTTCAATCAAATCCGCGAGAAAGCTGTTGATGTGTCACCATGGAATGCCATTATTTGTGGCCTGGCAATGCACGGGCATGCACAATTATCTCTGCATATCTTCTCAGATATGCTGAGGCAAAACATCAAACCCAATTCAATCACTTTTATTGGAGTCTTAAGTGCATGTTGCCACACTGGGTTGGTGGATGCTGGTGAACAGCATTTCAAGAGCATGACTAAACTGTATAATGTAAAACCAAACATTAAGCACTATGGTTGTATGGTGGATCTTTTTGGTAGAGCAGGAAGGTTGAAAGAAGCTGAAGAGCTCATAAGGAGCATGCCTATGGAGGCAGATATCATCATATGGGGCACATTGTTGGCTGCTTGTAGAACTCATGGCAACACAGAAATAGGTGAAAGGGCTGCAGGGAACTTGGCAAGAGTGGAGCCATCTCATGGTCCTAGTAGGGTCCTTCTGTCTAACATTTATGCAGATGCCGGAAAATGGGATGATGCATTTCTCACTAGGCAGGCTATGCGAAGTCGAGGATTGACAAGGACAACTGCATATAGTGGTGTTGTATGATAAATTGATTCTGTTAGTTGTTGCTGGTGCAGAAAATATTGTTTATGCAGTTGGCTGCTAGGAGAAGAATTCATTCACCTTCCAAATATTTCAAGCAAACTACTGATTTTTCACATTCAGATTATCATTAGTAGTTCAAACCTAAAAGATAATATATTCCATACCCAATGTACATGACTTGCCTCCCTTCAAGAAACAGCCTAAAAACACATAAAGTAGAGTTACACCTTCAAACTGTACATAAGGTTACTTGGGGTGAACACTTAAGTTTAACTACCAATAACAATCTATCTATCTACAAAATTTCTTATGGTAACTAACAGGAAATACTATGATGAAGCCTCCATGATCAATTCTGCAGCTGATCCCATAGTACCAACCCCTCCAATGCTAAGCAAAGCAAGAGCAAGGTCCTGCTCATGCCATTGTCTCAAGCCTTTACTGAGCCTCTTTAACAACTCGGCATCCACTTCATACACCCAAGTTGGTGTACAACCTACCATCAGACTCACGAATCCCGACACATAGGCGTGCCAAGTGGACGGATCACAACCAAGTGATATTTTGCCATCCAGGACACTGGCTATGAATTCAACATGACGCCCAATGATTTTTGGACGTCGCTTTGATGCCATGGACAACGAGTCCACACCACTCGCAAAAGCCCCACACAGTACTGCAAAGTATGCCAGTGCATACCCTTTGAGCATTGGAACTAGATCACCCTTGTCACCTTCTTGATTAGAGCTATTGACAGATAAGAACCAAGAGGGAAGAGTCTCTTTTATTAATGACTGCACCAGCCCTGATCCACCAGATAACCATAATAAAGAAGCACCAAGCAAGGCAGCTAGTTTCACCCTTGTCATTGTTGCAGCAAGTGACACATTTCCAAATTTCTTTCCATTTTTGAGTATCTTCAGTTTGTTCAACCGTTGTCTTGGAAGCTCGCTGCGTGCTATATCACTTATAGATTGCATCAAAAGTGAAACAATCTCTTCTCTCAAGAACATGATATCTCTGATGGATCTGTACACTCGTAGATACAGAATACCTGGGGCAACTGGAGAAATACCACCATAGAAATGTGATCCAAATCCGTGACCGAGAAGAGCACCAATTCCACCATTGCTTGATATGGAGGAAGAGTTCAAACCAAGGGCGGCATTGAAACAACTTTTGAGAAGCTGAATGACTGCATGGTGGTTATTAAGAAAGACAGTTCGAGATGCAGAGAAAACGAGGAAGTCACTCCACCTTTTTGCCTTTTGCGTCCACAAAGAAGCCACAATTGGCATGCAGGGCCAAGGGCAGCCAGCTGCAAGTGACTCCAGAGCCGGGCCTGCCAGATTGAGAAAACGCTGGGAGGCCTTATCAAGTTTATATGTTATAGTAAGGCTGACAAATGCGGCCAATGGCAGTGGAAGAATTGCTGGAGAGCTGCCACCTGGAAAAGCAAATTGGAATTCAATGATCAAGTACATAAAGTTGAAGAAAAGATTTTGAGCCTAGACAATAGAGATGATTTTAGTTCTTACAGAATCAAATATAATTAAGCATAAGTTTCACAAGAAGGAAATGACACATATACCTTTGTTATCTTAAAAATGTTTTTCATGGATCTTTTGTCACTCTTGTTTTAGATATTCCCTTACTTCCAAAAAAGCTGTTTGAGTTTGCAGTACCAGGAGTATCAGATTTAACTTTCAGCAAAAATTCCGACATTAGTGTCTTAATCTTTTTTGAAATAAAATATACATTTAAAACTATTTAGAAAAAATACAAGATATTGGAACTTTTTAAGTTACAACCTATAAGAAGGTTACAAAAGTGTATTCAAAGAAAATATTATGACTCCTCAAAATAGTAACTGTTTCATTCGTCTTGGAACGGAGGAAACATTTAGCTTCAGACTTAAGTCTATGTGTGGTACAGAAGAAGATGAAGCAACATATGTGGCTTTATTCAATAGAGAGAATAACATTCTTAATTACTGTAAGTAATGGGGAAAACCTGCAGCAAGGCTTGGAACATCTACACCAGTGGCTGCTAAAATTTTCTTGATCTGCTCCTCAACATTGGAGAGATTTGCAGCAGGACTTGGCCAATCAGTGCCATTCATAAAAACTGGTTTCCAAACACCACGAGTAACCTCAGCAGAGAAGTAGCTTACAATGGTTGCTAGTGATGCAGGAAGAAAATCAGCCAAATCTTTAAGACCTGAAATTGTGAATGTGGAACTATTTGATAATATAGAACCATGATTTTAGAGTTTGCATAAGAATTAAAGACATTGTCAAACTGCCTGAAATTCCTTACCTCCTTCCCCTTGAAGTTATGCTTTAACACATAAATTATATACATATTTATAGGGAAGCAACTATAATCAAATACAAGAGATATATGTTATATAAGTGCAAACAAGATATAATTGCTATTAGTTCAGTCTGAGATGTGCAAGTGGATGATCTTGGAGCTGCAGATTCTACAGTTGAAAGGAAGATGTACTATAAAAGAGCCATCTATTACATGCATTGACTAACCTGTGCACAGTTCACGAGGAGAAAGTCTTCCATGGGCACATGCTGTTAGAGCAGCATCAACCACAAAGGGCACAGCTTCAAGGATGTCCCAAGCAGGTAATTTAGGCCTCAGAGAAGTATCCTCACTTCCAGTTCCAGAGGAGCTACTACTTCCAGATGTTATGGAGATCAAACTCTGACTTCCCCCGTTAATCTTTTTGAACATCATGCTGAGTAAAACATCAACTGTTTGACAGACAAGAGTCCCATTCACAAGACCACACAAAGTTGAAGCTATACATGCCAAATGTTGCCTATACCAAACTCTCAATTTTGGAAATGAGTCTACAAATATTGGATTAGGAGATGAGGATCTTGCAACAGTTGCTAGTCTCCGTCTATTGGGGTCCTTCAACATGTTTTCAGAAGACACAAGATGTGAATTCCTCACTAGGAGGAGGTATTCGGGAGTTAGTTGGCATCCCACAGGGGGCACATCTCCAACTCTATATTCAATAGGTGGATGGTTGAACCTCCATAATTTTAGAAGTAGAGCAAAGGCATTTGAAAACACAGCATGCACTGAGATGTCCTCTCCTATTGTCATTGTCCATGAGATATTGGGAGCACACGAACCAAATACCTCACATATTGTCATTGATGAAGCAGCAAGTTGTGGGACCTGAAAAAATAGAAAGCAATAGTTAGAAGTTTACAAGGCATGCAAAACTCAGAAATTACTCATGCCTCTTTTCTCATTCAAATAAAAAATGGAGAGAAAATGAGTTCTCCCATTTAATCGGAAGTGTTTACGGACATCTAAGACGTGTTAATGATAGAGTTGGATGCTGTAAAAATGTCTTACCTTTCACATTTACTTGAATACAACTTTTACTGTAAGAAAATAATAAGTGCCTCCCACAATCCAAAGAAACATCTAATAAATCTTTAAGTTCTTTCATTTCTTTTGTTAAGTAAGACTTCAGATTTGCTAATTTGTTCTTTGAGAAGAAAAATCTAAAAGTTCTCTTCTGAAAACTTTGAAGTTTCTCATTTCCTCGTTAGTATTTTCTCGAACTTACCAATTTTTACAGCATTTTGTGGAACACAAAGAAAGTGTTAGCATTACTATGTTTCACAGGTTAAAAAGGAACAAAGTAAAGGGTGTAGCTGACACCTCCTTTTAGGCCTCCCATTGTGTATACAATGTCAGCATAATAATCTTTGAAAGTCGTGCACGAAAACTTCGTTCAGAAGACTGTTCTAGTCCAAGACTTTGAGAGGAAGTGTACCGTTGCTCTAATGCTCAATCTTATCTTACAACTTTTGAAAGGAAAATGTAACCAATCAAGCAAGTGATCTATCCATAGAGAGAATTTAACTTGTTCACATAATGAGCTGAGAGCATGGACTACATTTCCCAGATGAAAATGATTAAATCTAATGGAGGCCTACAATTGAGATGAAGGTCCTTTGTTTAAAAAGACTTGGTTCTTTTGTTTCTATTGCAGCTCTTATATGACCAATAAATACTAAATGGTAAGTTAGGTCTGGATGTTAGTGAAACCTATCAATCAGTAAGTGAAGTAACCCACATCGTCCTCAACAACAACATACCCAGTGTACTCCCACAAAGTAGGGTCTGGGGAGGATTCAAGGTAGAGTGTACGCAGACATTACCCCTACCTCACAGGTAAATAACAGTCCAGAAAGAGTAGTGTAACCATGCAAATGAATTTATCATCATTCATAGGAACTGTTTTCATCTTATATAAGAAACAGTATCAAGCTTAACAAGCATACCATGCCGTGAAGGGAGAAAATCTGTACACAGTCCACTGGTGCTATTCCAACGAGTAAGACATTTAACATTGGAGCATAGCCTATTAAATGGCTATCTTTACCACAATAGTCAGTAGGAACTGGAGGAGACAATAATCGGGTTATGAAATTGACGGTATGTTCCTGCGTGATCACAACCAAAAGGAAGAACCACATTATTTCTTCGCAAGAACAATTTAATGATACTTTTAGTAATGGGTATCAGGATCGTAATGCTTTAAACGAAAGAATTTCCTTTGCTGAAGCAAACCATTTGTTTATTACCTGTATATTCCAACCACGAATTAGTGAGGCTCCACAAAGAATGGTAGCAGCAGCTATCTTCTCATCATCTTCTCCTTTGACCGCCATCTCGAAAATCTTCTCAAGCTCTGCTAAACTTCCATTAAATCCATGAGCTTAAATTAAGTTGCTTTACCCTTGGCTAAATCAATTAAAAAGAGCATCTGATATACTTTGCTTCAGGAAAGAAAAAAGCAACTGAAGACCAGGCTACCATCATGGAAAACTAGAATAGATTTTGACTATTATCTGTCTTTTCTGCAGTTTGGAGTCATTGCCTAGGATAAGAGGACTACTATGTATAACTCTATCATCAGTCCTTTCCACGAATATACAAACAGCCTCGTTGTTTCAGTATTGCAAGCTCCAATTGTTACAGAGTTTTGATGCTCAGATAAGTTACAACATAAACTTGGTTTTTTTTTCTTGACTTAATCACTGAAGTGTAGACATTTTAGGGAACAAAATTGTCAGTGTAAAGCTATCCTAAGCATACCTTGAAGCTGGAGCAGAAACCAAAGCATTAATCATAGCGGGAGTCAACGGGGCCCCCTTCATAAATGATGACCAACCAGGCACTTGAGTTGGCATACTGTGTGGTAACTGGTTCATGCGTCCATTTACGTAACCAGGCCAAAAATAAGCAGAAGTGTCCAGCAAATTTCTGGCAATGCAAGCCTCAACTATCAAGTGATGCAGGTTACCAGCTGCAAGGCCAAAGTTCAACTTAGGTTGAAGTGATCAGACAATAAATTCTGCAAGAAATGTTGGATCACCATAACATCCACTTCACTGGTGTACTTTTCACATATTCTTGACCTCTAGCCACATACAAAAATAACATCTTTCTACATTATATCACCACATTAAAATAAAGGTTTCAAGAAAGTGAGCATTGTTGGGCATCTCGTCACGGATGGAAACAATGTCAGATATTGGTAAACTTTTCAGCAAAATGGTCAGTCAAATAAGGTTTAAACAATTGCCAAAAATCTTTTAAAATGATCATTCTTGTACATCTAACACAACCTTTATCATGGATCAACAGATTGGAAAGTGTATAATCCTCTATCAAACCATCAATGACTTCACAACATCAGTAGAAAATAGTGTACATATATATGCACATGTTTATTGATATAGATGCCCCAATAAGGAGGTATGAGAGGTTGGATATATGGTGGATATAAGGAGAGGTAAAGGTACATCAAAGAAGTCTTGGGGAGAGGTGATTTGACAGGATCTGGCACACCTGCAGCTTACCGAGGACATGACCCTAGATAGGAAGATATGAAGGTCGAGAATTAGGGTAGAAGGTTAGTAGATAGTCGAGCATTTTCTAGTTCTCTTATCAGTATTTTTATTATTAATTTCCTACTATCGTATTCTTCAATTTTAGTGTTACATGTTGTTATCGTATTATTTGTTGTTGCTACATATGTTGCTCGGACTCTCCAAATATAATGTTGCACCCGTGTCAGATCATCCAAGAATGCATTGCTTTTGGAAGATCCTACACGCACCCGTTGGCATTTTTTGAAGAGTACTAGTAACATAGGTTGCTACTTGTTCTCTTAATTTGCTTTATCATGGCTTCTTCGCTACTCCATTTTCTTTGACATACTTGATTTTTAATATGCTAACTCGAGCCGAGGGTATATTGGAAACAACTTCTCCACCTTCATAAGGTAGGGGTTAGGCACTGTACACACCACCTCCCCAGAACCCACTTATGGGATTACACTGGGTATTGTTGTTGTTGTTGTTGTATATACACACATGATTATAGACTCAAGTAGTGGTACGAAAAAATGAATCTGCAATAAATTTCCATTAAATATAAAGCATACTCTATACGCCCCACATCAAGCAAGCTAGAATTGTGATCATTACAAGTCTACCACCATTTCTTGATCACAGCAATACATATTTTATACTATCATGTATAGGTCAAAGATATCTAACAACATTTGTTCTCTATAATGATGTATATCATGATCTATCTTCTTGCCAATTTTTGACACTACTCTTGCTTCTAATCTATACTAATGCAATTACTTTGAGTTGCACCTAAATTTGAAAACTTATTTATCCTCACACGTTTGACATATACTATTCACTAGATCCTAAAACATGCATAGAATTGGACAAATCAAACCATTTCCCAAGCCTATAGTTAGAAACCTAGTAAACCCATCAATCCTGCCTCTCAGAATCTCTGTTACAGTTAACAGAGTAAAACAAAGGGTAGAATATAAACTTTCAAGCTCCATTTAGTCATGTAAAAGAGAGTGCTTACAACAGTTGGTTGGCATATCTTTCATGTTGATGCACTCAAAGTATGAAGTGTTGGCGCCTGATCTAAACATCATAGCTTTAGCAGCAGCCTGGTTGGCTGCAGTAGTGACTGCCTGAGGTGGAGTTAGCAAGCTTTGATAATCACCCAGGTTCTGTAAACAAGAGATTACATCTCCACGCCGTGTGCCTTCAACCTGCTTTTTCATATGCCTGCCTACGCTGGATTCAATTTCATCACATGCTTCACTTTCCTCTTCCTCAATAAGATCGGCAATGACAAGTGTTATGATAGAGAACAACATGCACAAGCGAGTATCTAGACGAGGTACAGGGCCCTCAATCGGATCCCTCTCCTAAGACAATTGATAAAAGCACTAATCAAAAACAAATAAAAAGTTTTTATACTACAAATGAAATAAATTGTATCATCTTAATATTTTGAATGAAACAAATATTGTGCTCATGGAATGTAGTCATACTTTACTCACTGCAAACTTGCTTACTGCAACTGTTTAGGCAGCACTTAACTCATCCAAAAAAAACATGATAATAATAATATTGCTTAGGTAACACTTGAAAACATCTTCTTTCATTCTGTGGGAGTTCAACACCGACAGAAAACGAATAAGACATATCTTATGTCCTAAGACAAGCTTTGGTAATCTAGTACTTCTACAATTAGGTTCACACTTGCCTTCTTCAGAAGTCGGTGAAGAGCTTATAGTATAATAAATAAATTCACAATGATTAGAAATGAAGACAATTAAGAAAAATCTATCATTTATAAATGCCCAAAGAGAAATGTTCTGTAAATAGTATTAGCTTATCTGGAACTCCATAATCCATGTAAGGCACTCTATAGCTGCTATCTACGGCATCAGATTCTCAAATATTTGTAAAGATATGGCACTTGGCCCTAACTCAAGCCCAAAAGCTAGTGCTTTCATGTAAACCGACCCTCCATTTGTCAGAGATAATTATCACATAGCCGATCTATGTACTTTCTTCCTAAAATGATTGAAACTCTGTTATCAACCTCATTCTCTTTATCGCCTAAATTTAGTCTACAGCTCTCTCGTCTTTCTCTACCAAATAGTTTATTCAGCTATGTTGCAGCACCATCATACAAAATACTCAACTTCATCTTTCCAAGATAAAGATGAAAATATTTAAAGAATCTAGTGATCTCAAGAATCTATGAAAAGTTATAGATAAATTTTTCACATGAATCACACATGACAAATAAGGACAATAATGCACAACTACTTTGAAGCCCATAAAGTTAAGATTTGGAAATTAAGCTGGAGAAATGTAAATTTGAGTACATTAAGCACAAACTAAATGCAAAAAAGAAAATTGCTAACCCTTTGAACAAGTCGTAGAGCTGCCATCCAGAGTCCTAAAAATGTCTCATGCCAAGTTGTAGCATTGATTGCTTGTAGGGACTTGACTAAATCTGCACAAGTAAAGCACCGCCTTCTATTAGACACATCAATAATTAGTACAGTTATCTATAATTCTATATTCGTACAGAAAATGTGAGATAAAAAGTAATTGCACCAGTAATAATTTCAATGGCGCTTGTAGCATTAACTTGTGAACCATCCATTGCATCTTCCAGGAAGAGATCTAGAGGAAGCCAAAGCGAAGAACGGCTACTCCCAAAACAAAGACCAGCACAAGTAGCTAGAGATCGTGAAGTGCTTCTGACATAATGTTCCTGTAAGGAATTTGCTTTGCTTAAATTGTGAGCATCTGATGCCAGCTGAAGAAGTGCCTTGGGTGATATTATGCTTGAACTTTGCAGTGCTGATGAATTTCCAGCCAATAGTTGTATGCGCTGAACAAAAGCTCCCCAATGCACAGGCCTGACAGGTTTTGGAACAATATTAGTTGGATATTTCAATAAGAGTGAAACTACAGAAAGTCATTCCAAGGAAGTAATAGATATTTGAAGTCTCAAAATGAAGCTTGAGTTGTCAAGGTACATATGATTTGAAACTATTATTAAAGAGACACATAGGTTAAACATGTGGCAGTTACATTAAGGTACTATTGATTTTATCATTTTCCATGTAAGTGCATCCAAGGCCACGTGAAATAATGCTAACTCACAAAACTTGTAACTTGACGTGCAAAGCTAAAAATTAAACATGAAGTCTTTTCAACATAGACAAACATCAAATAACACTTGAAACGATGCGTAGAGTTCAGAAATAGATTGTAAAGAGAAAATTCTGACATGTTTTGGCGAGCCAAGTAAAGAATCTTGGCAGTTACTTTGTTTTGTAAAAGTTGCCCTATCAACTCAATAGCCAGAAGAGTGTTCAGATTCTTCAACCGTTCTCTTTGTTCATTCCTCTCCATATCAGCTATGCAGCCATCTATCTCCATATCTTCGGGCTTAGTAGGCCATCTAGATTTCTTTTCTGGAGTAAGTTGGAGCAACCCTTCATCGTCCAGTGATGCATCAAGTAATTGCCAAACAAGTGAGAAGATAATCTCAACAACTAGAACACCAGGCTCATCAGCATGCACACCAAATATCTCAGTCAAATGAAGGATGCTATCCAAGAAATTCACAATCCTGCATGTAGAACGTTATTTTGGAATCAGGTCAATTGAATGAATCAATCGTGGAATGCATTGTAATGATGGGAGAACACAATACAAAAGGCTTATGGAAGATTCTATCATAGAAGGTAAATTCAAAGTCACCTCAAGACCTAAATCCCTGACACACCCAAGAATCAACATTGCTCAATATACATACCATCTGGTTTGTGAATTTAAGCAAATATAATTGGCTTAATCTACAATTTCAAAAAACAACAATCATTCTTTTCCCTGCTCTTGTAATATTCTTAATCTCTACGATAAAATTCTCTAGTTTTAATGATCTAGAGAAGTCTCTGATATCATCTGCCATGCCTTAAACTAACTTGCCTAGGCTTTCCTCTCATGTAAACATTCTGAATCCTACCAAGCCAAAAGATCCCAAAGTAGTGGATTAACATATGAAGCAAAGGAGCCATAGGTTTAGATGGCAAATACTAACATTAAAAAGAATGTGACACAAAAGAGCCATTAACAGAACCATAGGTTTAGATGGCAAATACTAACATTACAAAAAATGTGACACATAAGAGCCATTAACAGAACCACTCACTTCTTATAACTGAGCATGTTTACATGATTTTTAAGAGTGAAAATATGTCTTCTCATGAGTTCCATGTAGAGCCTAAATGCTGCCGGCCTCAGGCGTCGATTTTGGATTACCCTGTAAAAATTAAAGGCAAGTGAATGTAAGAGTTAAGATACAAACACACACAAACAAAAATAGAAAACAAGAAGCTGGATTATGATGAAGATATCAATAGTGCCTTGACGGGAACTCTACAATGCCAACAAAACATCATAAACACATATTTAAGGCCAGAATTTGTTTCTAAGTTGCATGTAAAGGCATACTAAAAGATGAAAAATTAAAACAAGATATTTGGAACCGAAGCATTTGTCGATGAAAGATTAAAACAAGATATTTGGAACTGAAGCATCTGGACAAGTAAAAGATAAATACTGTAATGTCCATTAAAATCCCCATAAGTATTCATTTTATTTCAACTTGTGATCTACAGCAGAGATGTGGTTTGCAAGCTTGCACATAGTTTAAAACAACAACATAAAGGAACCCAAAAGGAAACTTTAAACCAATTGCAAGCTCGTTATTGTTAATAGTACACTCTGGAAAATCTCAAAACATGGTTAAGTTACTTTCAGAATACTTTGTGATGGTCAATATGGAGAGAAACTTGAAGATCCAGACCAAAATAGTCAACAAGACTATGCCAAAGTCCTAGGAAAATGATTTTTTTCAGTACAAAGAGAGAACAAATAGAAATTTTGATATAAACTGATAAATAGTACATTACAACAACGAAGGCACACGTTTAAGCATCTAATATCCACATCAACTAAGATTGCATTTTTTCCATTTTGTCATCCATAAAATGCACCTATGAATAACAAGAAGCAACACACAACACAAGTAGACAGACACGAGTTAACATTAACAAAGCAGGGGCAGAGGATCCAGGTACGAACAAGGGGTTCATCAAAACCTTCCTTGGGGGGAAATTACACTGTTTTAACATGGTTTAAATTATTTTTTAGGTATATATAGTAGATGTTGAAACACCTACAGCTTCTTCGTGTTTAGTTTACTTTTCAACCTGTTTTACGAAAATCCTCGCTCCGACAACAGGACTCATCATCTAACAAAGCTTCTCAAAAACCTATATTGACCTTGCTACATTTGTTAAAACAATGCATTTCTTCAAATAAACAACACAAGAAAGCTAAAGATTCAATCTTTACAGAAATGCACTCAAGAATCCACAAATTGGGAACCAAAAGACAATAAAAACAAGAAACCTGCTGGAAAGCAGAGGAAAAACAATGATGGGTGAGACAATCTTGAGAACCAAAGCCTTTTCCAAGAACTTCCATGCTATAGGCAAATTGTTTTCCCAACAAATGTGAGATACCAAGAAATTGGCTAACTCAAAAGAGGGCAAAGACACCCCTGATGAACTAAGACATGAAGAAACTTGAACTGCCCACACCAATGGATCACCACCCTTTTCTTGTGCTACCTTAGTTATCTCCAAAACACTGTCCCAAAGATTGCCCTCCTCAGATACCTCCATTATGTCATCACTCTTTGCTCTTCAACAAATTAAAAGGTTTTGAGATTTTCTTGAGACTCTACTTAGAGGCAGGTTTTGGCATGGCTATAGATAGCTACACAAAGGGGTTCTTGTTTCCCTATTTTATTTTTTTTTTGGTGGCTCTATTTTTGGTTAATAGACAAGTGGATAGAGTTAAAATATGTAGGTAAGATGTGGTTGGTTAGAAAATGTGAATGTCAAACTCAATGAAGTTGTTAAAAAATGAAGAATATTAGTTCAACCTCCTCTTTTCTAATTATATATTGTCTTGTTTTGGTGTTACTCTCTATTATAAGATTTCTTCAAGGGAAAAAAATTAATAAAGAGTATTATTTGATCCATATATCTCTTATTTATATTTGTTAATCTTTATTTGTATATGTGCTTTTTAGTTCTAGAATAATTAATGTTAAGGGCAAAATTCAGAAAAAGATAATTAATTTTCTCTTTATTATATAAATTAACAACTATTTAGGAACATATATTTTTAATATACATGATAACTAAAACGGAACTGGAGAGAGTACTAAAAGTGAATCTCATCAATAAATTTTGGAAGTAAATTTTTTAAAAAAAAAAAAAAGTTTGTAATGGAAGATGGTTGATTTGGAAAAATTATTTTTAATTTAAAAAAAAAATTGGTCTGAAATTTTATTTTCACTCACAGATTTTCATTTTTTCAAATAAAATCCATAATCATACACAACTTCAAGTTCTAAAATTATTTTTTAAGAGAACTCCAAAAACACTTTTTTAATATCAACTATATTTACGATTATATATTATTTCATTGTATAAATATATTTTATGCTACGTTAATGCATAAAACTTAAATTTTTGTATGGATTTTAGAAGGTGAAAGTGACCTAATGCCATTTTAGTTGTTTTTAATGTGTATAAAATTGCATCATATATGGCCATTATCAATCTTATCTCAGTGTCTAATTCAATGTACATTTTAGGATCTAGATTAAGATGTGAAAGAGCCTTTTCAACTATCACAAAATACAAATTAGTAATTGCTTAATTATATTTATTATCAGGTGCAGAATAAAAAGATATTTATATATGCCAGTAAATTTAATGTTGATACTTCTCAAGTTGTTTTCTTTAGTTAAATGAAATATCCATCAATTGACATAATGGGGGGAAAAAATTGAGCAAGATGCCCTTATTGGTGCATGTTTAAGAAGAGATATTGTTTTTAAATACTCCTAATATATATATATAAATCAAATCGAATCGATTAAATAAACTAATTTTTTATTTAATTTATTTTTTTACATTTTTAAAAATCAATAAAACGAAGAAAAAACTAAATCGAACAAAACTGATTCTTACATTATGCACAAGAGTCTAATGAGAAAGAGTAAGATATAATGCATCTTTTATTTTCTATTGGATTAGCTATCAATATAAGCAAAAACTTTAACATAATTGGAGTTCTAGTATAAGAATTATAAGATCTAAAATGACATCTAGATACCACATTTCCTTTTGAATAAGTTTCTCTCTTTTTCACTTTTTTTAATGAATTATTTCTTTCTATTTTCGTGTATAATTGATCATTGTATAGTTAAATCAAATCAAATCGAAATCAAAATTAATAACAATCAAATCTGTAAATGTATATTATATTTGATTTAATTTAATTTTACTAACTTAAAAGCTGAATAAGTTAATTTAATATTCATCGTTCACAAAAAACCTCTACTTGTCAATGGATCTAAATGCAACCTCCTCCAAATGGATAAAAGAGTAGTTAGTTAAGTTAAAACTAAAGAAGATTAATTTAAAGATTTATTACCAGCATCTTTTGGTTGCTAATCCAAACACATATGACTAGCCATAAATCAAATATATTGCAAATAATTTTTTAAATTTGTCTTCTTTTTATTTATTTTTCCTTTTAATTTATGACAAATTAAGAAGAAAAGTGAAAAGAACAAAAAATAGGAGGACAGAGATTTGTGCACAATATATGCAGTGCACCAAATCCCATGGCCCACTCCACAGAAATCTGACAGAAAAAGTGAAAATTATGTATCAAACAAATAGTAACCAGGAATAAATGACTGTGGCGTATTGGTGAGACTGTTTTTCACTTAATTAGAAGTGTTGTGTTTAAGTTTAAAATATGAAAACCCTGTTGTAAGTGTTGTTTTTGTATTCCTAAGATATTTAAAATAAAAATCTTTAAAAACTTGATAAGAAACAAGAAAGTTTAAAGAGTATTCTCAAACTAGAAAATTAAAATTAGTAGAGAAAATATAATCAGAAACGGATTAGAAATAATATAAAAATATTTTTCTCAAAGAAAGAAAGTTGAGCCCACTAAATGCACAATGTCCACTTAAGGAAATTATTCCCCTCAAGCACCTGAGGTTAATGGAATATATCCTCCCAGGATTGAACGATCTTACTCAGCGGTGTATCAGTACCTGAAATCATGGTGTCAGCGAACCATTCAACGATAGTAAAGTACAATTAGAATATTAGATTTAGTAATAATAGAAGAAGTCCATAAAAATCATTTTTTTCACTAAATGAGAGGAAATCCCTCAATATATTAAAAACAAAGGGTAATGTGAAAAGGTTCTTATTATGCCTCAGCAAAAAAGTTACAAACCTTTTTAAAAATGACACAATCTTTTGAAAAGGTCATAACTTTTTATAAAAATCACAATTTTTCATAAAAGTCGTAACACTTTATAAAAGTCACAATTTTCATAAAAATCATAATTCTTTATTTTCTACTCACACATTTTAAAACCTCAAAGAGGAAGTATCACTTAAATCCTTTAACTTTTTATATTTAAATTTAGTTAAAATTTCAAATTGGAGGTAAGAAAAAAAAAAAAAAGTAAGTAGCTAGGAACAATGTGTAACTTTAAATGGAATAAGTATTATTTAAACCATAATGATAACCAATCACTTATTGACTAGTAATTTTAATATTCTCAGTTTAATAGTAAAAAAATGTATAGATGTCACATAATTATTAATAGAGATAAATTACGCATAACGGACCTATAACTAAAAGTTAATGCATCGTGCCTATTTAATTCTAAATGTCTTATAGCTAGATATTCATAAATGAATCTAATAGTCCACGTATAGATTTAGCTGAATTTGCAAATTTTATTCAAATCGCATATTTTTATTAATATATTCGATAAATAAACAAAATTATTAAATTTAAAATTAATTAAAATTCAAAATTTATAAAATTAAATTGCACTTAACTATAATTAACTTTGTTTAATTTCTCACCAACTTTGCTCTCTCTTGCATTAGTAAAAAAATGGACATAAAAGTAAAATTATATAAATTTGATAGTGGTTTGGAGTAGGTAGAGAAGATGACATTGTGACATCCCTATCAAAGTTTGGCCTCCTAGTGATCATGTTGCTTTAGGTATGAAAACCCTACTTTTCCATCCCCACTTTTTTTTTTTTCTAATGAGGGCAAATATGGATATATTTTCTCCATTTCAAAATAATTTTCGTATTTCACTTTTTGAGAATTAATCTAATTAAATTTTAAAGTTAGATTCTGAAAAAGAAAATAGTGGCATGTAAAAAGGAACGAAGAAAATAATATAATGTATGCATGTAGCCTCATCTTTGATGGGGTAGAAACTATTTTATATTTGCCTTCGCTAGCGTTTGATCATAGATTTTCAAATATTCTTGGCAAATATTATTTGAGTGGAAATTTGGGTGAAATTTCACCATGTGTTTGGCCATAGTATTTGGGAAATATATTTCACTTTTTTAGAAAAATATGATTTATACCCTTAAGTTTTAAAAACTATCAAAACTAATTATAAGTTTGTATTACAAGTCAATTGGATGTTCGTTGCAAGAATTACAAATAGTATCCATGACACTAGAGTAATGTGGTAGTTTGGAGTGAGTGCAACAAGCATAATTTCATATATCGTGAAGTAGACAAAGCACGTGACTTTGTTACCTTGAGCCTATTTTTCGTCATTTTCATCAATAACCATATCATCATTTAATATTCACTCAATACTTTGGTGTTCACGTAAAAAATTATGTAATACAGCACAAATAACAATTATAGTGGGTTTTTTTGTAAAAGAAAAAGTTTGGAGTAAAATTTCAATTTTCAAAAATCCCAAATAATGATATTTGGCCCAAAATACTAGAAAAAATTAGTATTAGAAAATTTCAGATATTTGCCAAAAATATTTGTTGAATAATGATAAATTATATAGACAAACATTATTTGTCAAATTTTTTCTCAAATATTATTTGGGAAATCTATGGCCAAATTACTTCTTTTTTTTCTCTTTTGCTCTATTTCACTTTTCAAAAATTAAAAAAAATTGTATTTTTTGTTCAAAAAAGTTAGTATTTTAGGCAGTTTGTTGTTTAGTGTTTTTCTTAAAAAATAGTAGCTATGTTTTGGCTTCTATTTGAAACATAAGAAAAGGTTAAAAGTAAAAAGACCATCAATTATGTAATTAGATATTTTGTTTAGGAAGACATTATAGTTTGCACATGCTAAGTGTTAGGGTAATAATAATCATAATATAAGCTTAGATGGAGATGTTTAACTTTAATAATCCCAACTAATCAAGTTGGACTTCTCATGTTTTAGATTTTTTTTTGGGTTTGTTGGTAATTAATTGAATTTGTTAATCAATTATATGTTGGATTGACTTAATTTAATGTTTATGAAATAGGGTTTGTTTGGGACAACTAACAACTGGATATGTCAGATATATGGTGTTATGTCACCCTAAAATATAAAGATTAAAAGGTAAACAAACAATAATCTGTTATTGTGTCTTTGTCTCAAAGAGATTAGGAATTCATTTCAATAAATAATTTTTAAAAAAATGGTGTCTTTATCTCTCTATGTCTGTACTTTAGTGTATAATTTTCTGGAGGGGTAGCTTCAAAGTTGAAACACTCCATGTGGGGCCATCTCTTCATCCCATAACCCCCCCACCCCCACCCCACCCCAAACCTTCCACCAAGATTCTCATTTTTGGTCACATCAATAATGCAAATAATTTTCATACTTAACTTTCTTTCCTAATTTACGTGACATATTTGTTGCAGTCGACTTCAAAATAATATTATATTTATAATTTATTTTACACTATAAATATTTTTTTTACATTTAAATTTTGTGTTAAGTCAAACAACATCATATACATTAATAAACAGGGAGAGTGTATGTCAAGATAATCTGACTAACTCCCATGTAGTTGAAGGGTGTCGATTGACACCTCTTCATCGAAAAATTACATAGCGTAGCTAGAATAAAGATATCTTTTGTGTATATATATTACATATCGATACTCCTTGAGTTCTATGACGATTTACTTCTTTATAGTTTGACACCTCTAAATTGAAATTCTGGCTTCGCCACTACCTCACCACCCCACCCCCACCCACTCTCTATATCATATTATATGTTTTTTTTGGAAAATAATGGTTGGTGGGAGAGATGATTCTTGCATTATCTCAAATCACCAACATTATTTTTATAAAAAGAATAAAATTGTAGCATGTGGAGTGTGCACAAGTGATGATATGATTCAGACTGTTGGCAAGTGGGATGAAGCATGGAACTATTTTCCTTTTCTTTCTGAAATAAATCTTCATAAGATAATGATGGATCATGGATGTGCAAATATAGTGGCAAAGTTGTGCACACAAGAAATTTACAAGAATGACATTTTTCCATGGGATGTGGTCCTGTGACAACCTAGTCCATTTTACTTTTCTCCTAGTGCTTCAAACATTTATGTCGGATTAGCTTGTACGTACCTTAACTATTTTATTGATTATGCGTTTGAGTACTTTACCCATCAAATTTGACAAATAGAACGCTTGTACGTACCTTAACTATTTTATTGATTATGCGTTTGAGTACTTTACCCATCAAATTTGACAAATAGAACGTAATCACATACCCATCTATTATTACCTTAATGAAATGATTTATAATGACACTCGCTCACACAAAAGTTTTAGAGTCATTCTACATCACCGTTTTAAAACTTTGTGATTGATCAAACAATGCTAGATGGAATAGAAAAAGTAGTACTTATTCAATTATATTTTTCTCTTCTAAGATTTAATCAAGATTTTAGATTTGTACTCACTTTGTTGATCATTATACCATGGTTGCCCTTGTGGTAGGTCACCTTAAAGCATCAAAAAATCTAAACACATTGTTACAATGTTGTGACATAAAACACCTTCCATTGTTAAAAAAAAAAAATTATAAGAATTCACAAAACAAATAGAAGTAAATAAACTGTGGATTGATACATCTACTGTACTAGCTTAAGTTACAAAAATGGAAACCACAACATCATATGTGAATAGTCTTAACACAATCACATTAAGGCTAAATGAAGGAAAAAAGAGAACAAAATTCCATGCAAGAAAGATATAATGTCACTTCCCAAGACCCATATTTTGTCTAAAGGAAAGGAATATTTATGATGATATGGATAAAAAGCAATAACTAAAAGTGGACATGAAGTGAAAACCAAATGATGATTAAGCCAATCCACCTAAAGATGATTTTTCAATACCTTTACCCCTACTTGGCAACAAGTGTATGGACAATTAGTTTCACATAGTTTTCAAAGTCTACTCAATACTCATTAACTACCAAAACCATCATGTTTGGCAAATAAACTTTACTTTTTCTTCACATGAAGGCAATCAATTGCCCTTCTAAAAGTGATCAGAAAAAGGTATGGACTATTAACAATATGATCTTTGATGAATAATATTACCACAAGAAAATGCCATCTTTCAGCATCAAGGTGATGCTAGGGAAGAAAAAAACTCTAGAAGTCTTCATCCAGTTTGAACTCAAAATTCTTGCCATTGTCTTGCAAGCTTGACATCACAGAAGCCTTCTGATAGTCAGCAACTCTTCTCTCAAAGAAGTTGGATTTGCCCCTGCACAGTCATAGTCCAAATTAGAAACTATAAACATGCTATCAAATTAGATCACAAAGGAAATAGTACTAGCCCTTCGGGTTAAGTTCAAGTGGAAAATGTCGATGGAGATGGGACTTAGGTCACAGGTTCGAGACCTATGACATGTGAACTTAGTCTGGTATTTAAATCGATAAAGGTAGAGGGACGGGCCCATTATCCCTGAGCTTTGAAGGCTGCTCTTGACGCTAAGGTTGGCCCCAGATGGATTTCTCGGTCATAAAGAAAAAAGAAAAAACTAGTCCATAGGCCCCAGTAAAGAAGGTGGTGGACGGATAATCATATTTAATTAAAAAAATCAATTTGCTTAATCACTTCACGGATCCTATCTAAATTTGTCCAGCCATTACATGTATAGTACACTTCTAAAGATGATGCATAATTTCTGCAAAACAGAATCAGAACCAACTTTGTATGCAGTGACACTTACTGAAGAGAAATAAATTCCATCCAATCAAAAGGGTTTTCAACATTATACTTCTTGTCGTACCCTAAGGCAACCTGAAGTAAAGATTAACAAACTTGTTAGTTCACGGAAAGAGATTAATTACATCCATCCTCAAACAAAAAGTGCAAAGTGATTTAGTACCAGGAGGTGATCAGCAACAAACTTTATGTACTGACTCATTAGTTCTGCATTCATGCCAATCAATGCACAGGGAAGGGCATCACAGACAAATTCAGTTTCAATTTCGACCGCTTCATGCACAATTTGATGAACCTTTTGCCTAGTCAATTGATTTCGCATAATACTGGACAACAGAGATTAGTTAAATCACATCAGGTTATGTCCATCAAGTCATTCCCTCTCACTATTACTGAGAAGAGAGAAAGAAAAGAGAGAGGATTTGTGGGGGATGGGTAATGTGTATTAGTTGAAACACTTCTACCTAAGTAGATAATGACATCTCGACATATTCTACCTATATAGAAGGCAAGCAAAGTCACGGTGGAGACCCTCATCCTTAGAAATGAGCACATTTGAGTAAGCCAATCCTGGCATCAACCCTCTCTTTTTCAGCCAAAAGATAGCACAAAAGCTGCGAGAAAATAAGTTACAGCAGGTAATGTCAATCTTCAATACTACTTGTAAGCAACATAAATAATCAGTCTTAGTGGAATCGTGCAGACTAATAATGATTTAGCAGCATACCTTCCTGAAAAGAAAATTCCTTCAACACATGCAAAAGCTACAAGCCTCTCAGCAAATGAGCTGGAACTGCACGAAGAAAGTAAAATATGCACAGTTAGTAAAGTCGATGTTGGTCAGCATCATCAATAATAGATTTCTAAAGATTGAAATGGCATATAGAAGTGTCATTTCACAGGCATAGCTTCAGAAACTGAAAGGCTAAGTAATATAAATCTATCAAACAACCTCCCGACAAAAATAAGGAAAATAAAAAAGAAAGCAGCAAACGCGGCTATGGGATCAGTACAACTATAAACAAGAAGTATTTCAGTCATTAGTTCATATAAATATTGCAAATCAAAGATGAGCATTGTTTGGGAATGAAGGAGAAACAATGTACCATGTCCCAAATAGTCTTTTTCCCTTTTGATAAGGTACTATGTCCTAGATAGTTAAGAAAAATTAGTTGTTTCTCATATTGCTAACTTATATTGAGGGTCTTTAAGTATTTTCATTAAGTGCAGCAATGTTACAACCATGCATAGCAAAGATGAACCGTTACCTCTGTATCCAATTCAAAGCCCACTTGGCCTTTTGTGAGACACAAGGAATGCTGTCAATTGCATTAAAAAGTTTATTTTTCTGCCTTGGGTCCTTGATAAAAGCGTCCAGAAGCAAGCTGTACATCTCTATAAGTAAGTGGAGAAGCTCTAATCAGACATCAAAGAGTACATACGACGAACCCCTTACTTATGTTAAGAGGATAAAAAAGCTACTAAGACAAGGAAAAAAACATGTTGACCACACACACATAGTTAGAAAGCTCTACCCGAGTGAATATTTTCCATTGCAATTTGAAAACCATAAAATGCGCGTGCCTGCAGAAAGAAGAATGATATGTCTGTAAAGTAAAACCATCTTACAGAAACTGTATACGCAAAACACCTAAAATATTGTTTCCTACCTCCAAACATTACCTATTATCAGACGATTTGTGAAAGATAGGCGCTCAAATGAAAAATATTTCTTACAAATTTCATTATAAGGAATGTTAAATATTGGAAAAAATGCATCAATAGCTGTCTGACGATCAAAATCACTCGCATATTATGGGCAACTACTCAGATCAGCCAGTGATATTGATATGCATTAGTCAAGGGACAATAACAATAAGCAGATTAATATAAATACCCTCTTTCCCAATAACACGGAGTTTTCAGGTTTACTGAATGTTATATCCCCTATAATTTTTTTTGACGCTGAAGGTAATCTTTCTGTATGGTGCTTCAACTATCCTATTTCATTTCAGTTATTTAGAAGTGGAAGAGCTAGCAGTGAACCAACCAAAACATTTCTGAAGTGTTATTCCTACGATATCAGATCTTTATTCAAAAAACAACTGATTATTAATACCATGTTATTCATATAATTATTCATGAGTACTAAACTGTAAAGTTCATGAAAAACAAGGACACTGAGATAAAGCAAACCGTTTGAAACAGACGATTATTCAATGTGAAGGAAATTATTCATGAGTACTAAACTGTAAAGTTCATGAAAAACAAGGACACTGAGATAAAGGAAACCGTTTGAAACAGACGATTATTCAATGTGAAGGAGCATTACTCTGATCTTTTTTAATTTAAGAATAGAGATATGCAGAAGAATTTAGCCAATTCACCTCTTGAATTTGCACATCGTTCAGAAACCTAGCAGCCAAATTTTCCAAAACAATTCCATCTGATGCGGCAAAAAATGCCAAAACATGACTGATGAAGTGCTTTTCAGATTCAGATAAGGCTTCCCAATGCTGAATATCCTCAGAGAGGTCAACCTCCTCAACTGTACCACATATATTGGAGAGAGAGGAGACAGATGTTAGATCAGTACATGGTTCAGCTACAGAAACAGCCAAATGTATGAATATGCAGTAATAAGCAAACTATTTATCTGCAGATGACAGGTTATTATCTCATCCTTTGCATTAGTAATTAGCAAGGGGAAAAAGGTCTGAAAAATACTCCAACTTCGGCCGAAATTGTTGTTACGATACCGAACTTTAGAAAAAACCTTTTACCCCTGAACTATTTAATAATGTATTTTAAAGGTATATATATGTCCACGTGGACACATTACTTTTTATAATTATGCAATATTTATGATGTCCACATGGGCACATATATACCTTTAAAATACATTTATTAAATAGTTCAGGGGTAAAAGGTCATTTCTAAAGTTCGGTATTGTAACAACAATCTCGGCCAAAATTCGGATATATTTCAGAGCTATACAAACTTTAAAACTAATGCAAAGAATGAGATAACAATCCAATGAAGTTCAAAAAAAGCTACAGAAGTAACCTAAAGAAACATTTACCACTTCACAAGAAACAACATGAACTTCTAGCATGACTTGTTTCAAAATGAAAAAGTAAATTAAGAAATAAGGCAAAATTGATCTCCCTAAATATCAGAGCAAAATTCCCCTTGATTGATCCAATTGCCTACCGTCATTTCTAGCTTTATCCATTACGGATACATTTAAATTTGCCAACCAATAAAATGCATGATCCCTCACTGGGGAGGTGGTTACAACTTCTGTGCTCATAACGAGTCAAATATCATTTAGCCTGGAAAGTTAAACCAATTCTTCAGCAGAACATGAGGTTCAGTTCTGGAAATTTTGAAGCAATCAATTCTGGACATTCTGAAGAAAATAGAAATCCCTTTAACACCCAAACTGAAAATTTTTCCACTTCTTCAGCTATACCCCCTCGCAGCCTTCTTGAAGGACATTAATACATACATAAGCATGTGTATTTTTATTCCTAATATTAGGATGGTTCGGAGAGTCGGAGGTCTAGCTTTTCAACAAGACTATGGCAAGCTTTATTGGTCAAGGCCCTCCTTTAACATGAAACATAAAAAGTGGGAAACAGAGAGCTAATCCATAACACATTCAACAACAAAAAAGCAACAGAATAGAACAAAGAGTGGATTGCTCAGGCCTTTGCAAAGGAATAAACATCAATTCCATTACAAGGTGGGGAATTTTATTTTCCCCATCGACCTATTTGCAGAATTCAATTGTTTTTGTTTAAAAAAAATTCTATATTTCCATTTTATTTACTGGAAAAAATACATCTAGAGGAATTAGCTTATCAACTCACCGAACAATACTATAAGACCATGCATCCTGCCTATATTTGTACATGCTCCATAGCAATACCATATTTTTGTTCAGGCATTTCTCTTATAATCTCAATATATAGGGGTTCATCACGCCTATAATTGTCTTTGTCTTCTCTTAGAGGGAGGGATGGTACTATTGAGGGGTTTATGTGACACATTTCCTACATCATGTTACACTTAGCTGTATTTTAACAATTACTAGCTATTCCCTGGATTTTCTAAGCTTACTTACCAAATACTAGAAAATAAGTAAGCAACCCACTTGTTTTCCAAGAAAATATTTTCTAAAGAATCATTTTCCTTCCTACCAAACACATCCAAATTTTTCACAATTCACATGCCCAACTCAGAATATAGATGACTGACAGTGAAAAACATGGGGAAAACAAATAAAGCAACAATTTTTTTGAAAAAATATTGGAACTCCAAATATACACATTAGCAGCAGAGGAACCATTTAAGCAGAGCAAATTTTACAGGAAAAAGTCATCAACTCATCATAAACAAACAAATAGGTGTAAGTGATATGAATAACTAAAAAAACACAAATTTCCATAATCAATTCAGACACATACAAATAATTCAACCAAATTCCAATATTGACAAACACACAAAAAAAGGGGAAACAAACAAGACAATACCAGCCAAGAAAACCATATAAAGCAACAAACTTTGCAGAAAAACAGAACACATGATGAACAAATAAAGTACAGTAACACAATTTTGCATAACTATCTCATGAAAAAAAAAAAGCAAGAACAAAAAATCTAGGGATTACCAGACCAGAAACTGGCTACTGCTTTCTTGTACATTTCCCAAAGTTGTGGATATCTAATAGGAAAGGTGCAGTATTTTTGTGATTGTTCTTTCAAAATTGGTTCTTCTTCTTCTTCTTGCAACACACTTTCTGTTTCATTTTTCAAAGAACCCATTTTTTTTCCAACTTCCCCTCTTACTCTTATCCAAATTTCGTATCTTCACCACACTTTAACGATAAACTAAACAAGTTTACATGTGAATTTGAAAGGTCTTTTCTTGGCTTATGAAGAAAAAAAAAATACCCTACAAAACCCTCCCGCAATATTTTATAAACCGACTGGTTTTGGTAGTTACTTCTAACTCTTCTTTCACTTTTGAAAAAGCAACAAAATATTTAGATATTGAGATTTCGTGGAACTCTAGCGCTTAATTTTAATGAATATTTTATCACATGTTTAATTATAATTTTTAGGTGATTATTCAATTTTAATTTGATAAATATTTCATAAATTAATAAAATATTTATAAATAAATTTAATTTGATAAATGCGTCACTGTCTTAAAATTATAAATATATCTTACTTGAAAAGAACCGAGGAGTAGAATTGTATCCATATTGATTAATTAATAAAATATTTTTGTTTTCTCATCTTTTTTGTTTTCAATTTACTTTTTGCTATTTTAAAATTTATTGCAAATAACTATTTTTTTTTCGTGTTAAATTCTTCCTCCTTTTTATTATGTGGAACGTCATATCCTCTCAATATGTTCATTTGTTATGCCATAAAATTGTTGCGTATTTAGTAGTTCGAAGAGTTTAAAATTTAAATGATGTGCGAAAAAAAAGAGATTGAAATAAGTGTAAAAATAAAGTTTAATTCAGCGCACTATATCATCTACTTAAAAGGCTTTATTATAATGCCTGTTAACAATTAGAAATTCTTGAAATTAAGGTATATTCCATTTTTGCCCTAGTTCATCTTGTTCTTTATTAAAATTTCTCTTTTTCATATCGTACTAGAAAATAATTTATATCTCAAATATTTGGAATATAAAATTCTTGATATTTGTTATTGTGTAGATAATCGTACGATTAAGACATTAGGAACTACTAAAAAATATTTCAAACAAAGAGATGCCCCATATACTATTTTACACAAGAAAAATAATGTGAGATCTGCTATGCAAACTAATGTTAGGTCAGCCTAGTTCCATGTTAAAGGACACTCTACGTAAGAGATGTTTTGAGAGAAAAATTAAACGAAATTAAGAATATAATCTGCAATTTGAGACTTATTTGTGTTCTCTTGTCCTTGTTCACATTTTGGAAAGGCATAATACATATATTAGACTCTAAACTTGGCTTCAAATTTTAACTTTGATCTCCAACTTTCATAATGCACAAACAGACACTTTAACTATCCAACTTTTAAATAAATAAACACATGAGTCCTACATGGTAAAATACACGTAGGACACCACGTAGGACGAAAAATGACATGTAGGATGACATATAGGACATGTATGTTTATTTGTTCAACTTTACACAAGTTTAAGTGTCTACTTGTGCACACCCAAAGTTGAAGGGCATAAATGTGATTCGAAGCCAAGTTAAAGGGCATATTTATGTATTATGCCTTTTGGAAATGTTACATAGTTGATTTGATTTAGTGTTACATAGTTGATTTGATGTATTTGATTTTATGTCTATTCATTAATTTCAGAAATATTTATTTATTTTAATTAATTATTATATTTTCATATTTAAAAATTAATAATTTTTTTAGCTTTTTCTTTTTCTATTTTTAAAATTAAAACCCAATAAACTAATTAGCTATCTCAATTAAAGCATTGACAAATGACACCCTTGATTTTAAAAGAGCATATTGTTCCATTTATTAGTCAGTTCAACAAAGTAACTAAAGAATACTCTAGTAGAATAATTGCTGTAGTTATTTTTGCCGTCTCAAACTTTTATTGTCATTTTTAAAAATAATTTTCTCATATTATTTATTTCATTTTAAAAGTTCAAAATAATATAAAACTTATTTCAAGTCTTCTTTTTCAATTGTTACTTTTAATATTTTGGCAAAAAAAAATTTTCTATCATGATTCTTTTTTTTTTCTTTAAGGAATAAGTTACAACACAAGTTGAAAACTTGTGACATTGTATTGCATAGTCTTATTCAAGTTATTTTAAAATTTAGTTTTAATATTTTTTGAATTTTTGGTTCTTTAATCTCCATTCTAATTCATGATCCCCTCTCTTTCTCTCTCTGTATATATATTAAGAAACAAAATAAATTATCATAAGTTTATACATTTAAATTTGGGGGTTATGATGAGTTATAGAGATTGTGAAAATATAAATTATGAAGATAAAGAGATACATATTTCTTAGTTTAAGAAGGGAAAATTAATGAGATTAATTTTAAAGAATGATAAATTTAAAGTTCTAATTATTTTTGTAGGATTAGTTTCTCCTCTTACCCATTTATTTATAGGATAAAGTGAAAAAGTAGAGGTTTTAACTAATGAAGAAACATAAAATGTGTTAAATAACAAATTACAATAATGAAAGTGTTCTACTCAAAGTTTATTATATATATATATATATATATATTCTCATACGAGTTTATTACTTATTAACGTTGTCATGTGTTATTCATTCACATTAAAAATATGTCAACTTTATATGTTTAATTAAAAAAACAATATAATATATTCTTACAAAGTGATATCGGGTGTGCTCATTCATAAAATATTATTATAAAAATTGAATGCTAAAAATAAGATTTATTCATTTATTTTGTTATTGATTACTAATATGATAGACCACGTCATATATTTTTAGGGGCAACAATAGCCAGTAAATATAAAAGAAATGCACCATAGGTAATATACTTTTAATTCAATCATGGCAAAATTTAAAATATTAATTAGCTATAAATTGACGTACATATAAATAATAAAAAAATGTGCATCTTTTCATCTTCAACGACAACAACAATGAATAGAATATTTATTTTTTTGTTCAAATCAAAGAAATAAAATAAAAGAGAATAAAATAATATTAATTGGAATCATAATAATACAACAATGAATCTTCAAAATGTTTGGAAATCATTCAAACTTTTATACTACTATGACTCTATCTTTCAGAGTCTCCAAGATAATTATGCCTCCTTCTTCATTTTGTTGAACTTATACCAAATAATGTGATGAATCTTTGAAGAGTATATCTATGATCTTCATCAAAGTGAAGGTCATATTGTGACATCATCTTATCTATGCCTTCTTTTTATTATGTACGTGATTGATGAATAAAAAGACGAAGAAAAGAAAATTAAAAACCTATACTACTAAAAAGAAAGAATGAAAAATGAAAATGACCATTCAACATCTCTACAGATGATTGGTATTTATAGATTGGATAAGCCATAAACATAGTTAGAAGAAAATTGAAAAGACATGTTATTTAAGTGAGAATATCAATAGATAGAGATTTCCTTGTAACTCATTATATATAATTACAATAATAAATATGCTTGAATTTTTTTAATTAATAAACAAATTATTTAATGAAGAGAAAAAAGAAAATATGTCAAAAAAGAGAGAAAAAAAAAGAAAAAAAGAAATAGCCCCTAAAAAGTATCGATGGATTAACCTGTAAATTCCTAGAAATCTGACAGGTCATGTTGAATGTTATTATGGAAGAACTATTAATGACCATTTTTTCCAAGTTCTTGTTTGGATATGATACATGGCATAGATAAAAATCAATGTCTAAGATTTAATTGATTATAATAACATTCTAATTGTGATTTAGATAATTAATATTTCATAAGAAAAATAATAATATCATAAGCATAAGTCATAACAAATATACTATCTTATCCATAAATATATTATAAAAACTTTTCGCTTTTCTAAAAAAAATTCCCTACAAGTATTTATCTTCAGTTTGTTTTTAAATATAAAATAAAATTGAATAAGTCTTAGATAGCAACTTTGAACTTTCTCTTTACATATAACTAATAGAAAAATATTCGCTGGGAAAAAATAATTTGAATAAGTGAAATGATTTTATAATATATTTAAGGGAAAAAACAGAAGATAATACTAGTAAGAAAAAGATTTTTTTAAATCATATATTTATGACAAGATAATATATTGTTGTGATTGTTGAATTGTTATTTTTTTTTATAAAATATTAATTATCTAAATTATAATTAAAATTTTATTTTTATTTAATTTAATATTAACCTTTAATTATTACTTATGTCATGTATCTCATATCGAAGTAAGAACTTGAAGAAAATAAAAGAAAGAAAAATTGAAAGGAGTCAAATTTCAATCAAATTGATTATGTATTAAGGTAGAATAGTTTTAAAAAAACGTATAAAAATATAAATAATAAATAATTTGAGGGAGAGAGAGTCATCATTTAGCCATCATAAACGTAAGTGGTTACGTAGTCCCCCACCTCTGGAAATTAAACTATGTCTTTGAAAGTTCATCAATGATATTTTCTTTTTATACCTCGCGGGGTATACTATTCACATTAAGGTCTGATTAAATTTAAATTTATATCGAAAAATTTTATTAAGGTCTAAAATACTCTCTAATAAAATCGATTTTGTATTCAAATTTTCGAATCTGGAATTGTTGAGTATTTATCACTATGCCACGATTCTGGTTGGTGTTAATTAATGATATTAATATAGTATTGTCTTTGACATTTCCAAAGAAACATATTTTTTGAGCAAAAATGTCAGGAGCACAATGTATGAAGAATCCACCACCCCTTAACTCAGCTTCTGGAATTGGAGATTTACAAGAGATTGGAGGGGTTAGCAGCTATGTTAGTGGATCTATTCATTCCAAACTTGCAATTCTTCTCATTTCTGATGTATTTGGTAAACATCAACTATATATATAATTAATAAGTTTGAAAGTCTCTTGTTTGGCTTAAAACTAGTTGTAATTACTACATATTAAAGATGTTAACTTTAACTTCTTGGTTTATCAGCTAATATTAATTCTTATGGTTTCTGCAGGATATGAAGCTCCACTTTTGAGGTAACTACAGAGTTCCCTGTCTCAGATTTGATGCCTATTATGTCTACTATTTCTTTTTGGTACAAGTTTTTTCAAAATTTGAATCGAAAGTGTCTAATCGGATCACTTTATTAGGATTGAAGGCGTTGTTTCAATTGAAACAAGGCTTAGTTTGAGTGTTTAAATGGAATATACCATGTATTAAGCTCTTTTTTACTTTCTAGATTTCTATGTGAAAGAACCTAAGCTCGAAGCAAAGACCCTTAAGTGCCCTGCGTAAACGGGAGAAACTTCCCACTTATGACTCGGGTCTAGAATCAATGGGTGATGCTTGGTTACAATTTTGAATCCGTTATTATGTGTATGCTCTAGTTTTTTTGTTGTTTTTGATGTTGAAATGATTTTTCTTTATCCATGGGTAATGAGTTTCAACGTATTAAGCGTGCTTTGTTTGTGTAATATAATTCAGGAAGTTAGCAGATAAAGTTGCAGCTTCAGGGTACTTGGTGATTGTTCCTGATTTCTTTTATGGTGAACCTTTGGATCGCGAGAAACATGACGTACAGACATGGCTCAAAGATCATGGCATTGTAAGTACCCTGCATGAACTTCTTAATTTCAAAGAACTGCAACACTTGAAACTATTAAGAGTACTATTATATAACTTTGCGGAAATGAGAATATTGATGAATTGAGTAATAGAAATGTGGTTTCTTAAGTAAGTTAAGTTTCATTTTCAAGAGTATGAAGTGGTTCTTAAATCTCTTTTAGGACAAAGGATGTGAAGATGCTAAAGTAGTGGTTGAATCTTTGAAGAGTAAAGGTGTTTCCGCGATAGGGGCAGCAGGCTTTTGCTGGGGAGGTGAATGAATTTTTTTTTTTCACTTCTTAACTATAATTACATTATTGTCTTGGTTTTTTTCATAATTCTTTTGGTTCATCAGGAATGGTAGTTTCTAAATTGGCGAAATACGAGAGTACTATTGATGCTGCAGTTATCTTGCATCCTGGTCCTATTACAGTTAATGACATAAATGGTACATTCTTTGATTAATTTCTCATCTCGTCCTGCATTGTACTTGTATGACTACGCGCTCATAATTGTATTTTTCAGAGGTAAAAGTTCCAATTGCAATATTAGCAGCTGAACATGACCATATTTTCCCACCTGACCAAGCAAAGCTACTAGGCAATGCTTTATCCGCGAAACCTGAGGTATGTTGTATCTTTTAAGCATTTATACATGTAGAAAAAGATCATTATATGCAAGTTTACTATTAGATTCATGTGTATAATTGATACTTAATTGTGCAGATTGAAAGCTTTGTGAAGATATTTCCAGGGGTAGAGCATGGATGGACAGTTCGATACAACGTTGAGGATGAATCGGCTGTCAAAGCTGCAGAAGAATCTCACACAGATATGTTACACTGGTTTACTAAGTTTATAAAGTGAAAACAAAGGAAGTACTAAATTAAAACATCATTTTTCAGTAAGGAGATTGTCATAATTCCTCAAGGGAAGTGAAAATATGTCACAATGAGTACACTGCATTTTGCTGTTATAAAGATGAAATCAAGATTATGGTTTTAGCTTATGATGCATATTTCTTTCAACCCCCCTCCCCCCTCCACCTTTATCGGTAAAAATCTAAGGGTGTTCCGGTGAACAGTTGTCACGAGGGCTGTTTATGGTTATGGTTATGGTTATGGTGAAACTTATCTGTACCGGGCGTTTACACCAATTCAATACATGCACGCCACATGTTTAAATTTACAATTCATTTTACTCAATCTTAATTAATTAGCACGTGTTTAACTTCATTAAATCACATAATAATGAATTGTGGTGTAAAGCCCGGTGCGGGTAAGTTTTTTCCTTATGGTTACATAACCAAACCGAACCGCGATCCAAATTAAACCGATATTTGGTTTGATTTGATTATGTTTGGTTTTAAATTTTGAAATACCGATATTATTAGCTTTGGTTTTATTGAAAATGAATCGCAAAAATAATCAAACCGAACCGAGAAGTTATATATATAAATTTTACAGTTATTTATAAATAGAATATAAGTATTTTGATAAATTTTAATTAATTTAAATCTTTAATTTTACTATTTTCTAAAGCCCAACACTTTAATTTTAGCCCAGCTATTAAAACTATAAGTCTTAATCCCTCAATATTTATTACTTTAAAGATCACATGTTCTTTGTTCTTTATAAAATTTTCTTACACAACATTGAATAATTTAAAGCTCAATCTAATGAAGATGGTAATTGATTAATTTTGACTATGAAATATTCTTTTTAGAAGTAATTTCTCAATATTTTAAGATGTTGAGATCTCCAAAATATTGAACCAACTTTATATTATTGACAATGAGTTTTTTAAGTTTTTGAAACTTGGTACATTTGATGAACTTCTTTGCTCGTGTAATAACTTATTTGTGAATTATTCAGGTACTAAGTGTTTTTGTCTATCGAGATGCGTATGTCCTCAACAAACTTATTACTTTCGAGACGAAAATATCAAAAAAATCTAACCAAACCAACGTTATTTTTTTGGTTAGGTTTTAGAAATTTAAAAATCGATTCAAGTTGATTTGGTTTTGATTTTAACTAATAACCGATCCATACTGAACCATGAACGCCCCTACTTGTCACACAACAACATATATGAGAAATAGAGATTCGTTAATTTAGGATAGAGGGGGTCGATTTGCCCGTTAAGAATACGTAACATGTTACTTGTTTTTGTTTCAATTACATTTTATCTCATCATATCACATTCTATTTTGTGAGATTAGATAATCAATATTTATACAACAAAGATCTTTAGAAAGTTTTCAAAAGAGCATTGGTGCAGCAAAACAGGGGATCGGTAGATGTGAGTCCTGATAAGTTCAAATTTCGATAGATATAAAAGTACTAGACGCTCTCTGTCTTAGTTCTGGTGACAAAGTTATCTGTTATTTTTTGAATAGTAGAAAATAGATATTTCAAAAAATTAGTTAAAATACGCACAAATTGATTCGAATATTACATTATATATAATAATAAAAAATATATAGATGTTGCAATTACCAGATCATGATCTCCTGAGCCAGCAGACTTCATGCAACATACATGTTTTACTTATTGGATTTATCTAATTAATGACATTTTCAAGGTATTATTAGACAAAAAATCAAGCACTCTACATGTTACGTCTCCTTTATTCAACCTATCTCATTAATTAATTGAGACCACATTACATTACTTATTTTATGTACACATATATATAAATTTTAACAAATTATTAATTAAATATTTTTTCTTTTCAATAAATGTGATCCAATTTTCTCTCATAAGAAATTTAAGAAGGTAACTAAAGATTTTTTTTGAAAAAAAATATATAATAATATACAATACCACCATAATATTTGTATGGATATTGGACTTACGAAATTTATGGTCTTAAATATGTTATTATACTTGTATAATTACAATTAGGAACTTGTTATTAATTACAAAATGAGACGTTAAACTACGATTAAATGGTTCCAAATATAGAACTATACTCCCTCCTCCCGTCCAAAATAATTGATATTTTAGCCTCTAAAAGGCAATCCCAAATACTAATAGATCATGAGTAGTTGAGGGGAATATCATCAAATTAACTATTTAACAAAATTTTAAAGCATATATGAAAAGTAAAATAGACCATCAATTTATTTTTATTTTTAAAAAAAGAAACGTCGTGCATCATGCCTTTTAGAATTTTGTATAATTTATTATTATGATAGATATATAAAATAGCAAATTAATATAAGGAAGACTATTCCCTTTTTACTTTAAAATTCAATTCATTTCAAAACGGACAAAAAAAAAATCTGACGTTAATTTAGTCAGGTATAATATAAAATATTTAAAAAAAAAAACTTCTTTGTATTCATAGTACTCCATAAAAGTAATTTAAACAATCAGATAACTATATTCTATAGTGTAATTAATTATAATTAGTCAAAAGAGTATTGAGAGACAGAAAGAGTTTTAATGGGGAAAAAATTTAGTTAAGAATTATGCATTTCAATTAAATATTTAAACTTTTGATTATAAAATTGGTATTTTGATAAAAATAATAACTTAAAATATAGTATTTGGCCCGAAAAGTCAAAGTACTACATTAGATGGTTAAATTTATGTAAAAATTACATAGATTTCATAGTTTAATTACATTTTATTACTATTTTTATTTTCTTAAATTACAAAATCTCTATAATTTATAGTATCTCGGATACATAAAAACTTGTCAATACATAGCTCATGCATTTCGAATGGTATATTACTTAAGGAAAGAGATGTATCTTAAAGGGAATAACGATATATTCGAGAGGAAAAGGATATTTCCAAGAGAAGATAACGATGTATCCGACATAGTTTTCATAATTTTTAAATGATAGAAAATCTTAGAGATTATCATAAAATAATAAGATGCCTGAATAGTTTTTCCGAAATAATTTTCAAACTATTCAAAATAGCTTTTATCTACCTATTATTAATAATTTTGAGTCTCATTATTAACATAATGAATTAGCCTTTATTTACTTTGTATAATTGTCCGTTCAAATAATTAGTAAATATTGTACATTGACTAGTGATAGTGACAGTAATTACTTTTGGGCCAATGACTAATTAGGTAAATAATCTATTTTCAAATGTCGAAAACTTATCATCAAATGGCACGTGTAATGAAGCGGCTAAATTTTCAACATTTTTCTTTTACCCGAACAATATCACCGTCCGGTATTGTTTGTCATGTTGAGCTTTTTGAAAGTCTGAGTAATTTTCGAAATTAAATTAGATAACATTAATTCGATATTTTAAACAAAAAATTTTTAGATATTCTAAAACTATACGAAAGTACTATAAATTGCAATTTTTGCTATATTATGATGAGAAAATACATCTTAAAATAATAATCAAAGTTTTATAGTTTGACTCTAAAAATAGAAATCATGACAAATAATATCGGACGGGAGATTAATAAATTTGTCTCTGAATTGTGTGAATATTATATTTGGATGCTAATTGTCTTTTGAAATATAAACAAAAAAATTAACTTATTTTAATCTGCAGGTATTGAAAACTTATGATGGATGTTCATGTAGTCATTCATTGTAGCTTACTTTGATGCCCAAGTAAATTTTTGTAAGACTCATAAATAGTCTTTAAAATATTGATCCTTTTCTCTCAATCGACGATACACATTTTCTTGTCATTTCATTTTTATAGTAATATTGTTATGTCGGGTCCTGAGTGTTGTGAGAATCCACCAAATCACCTGAGCGGCGGTGGCGGAGGAGGAGAAGGAGGAGCTGGTCATGTCCAACAACTTGGTGGTTTCAACTGTTATCTTTCTGGTCCTCTTGATTCCACTCAAACTATAATCCTTGTTTCTGATGTTTTTGGTAACTTCTCATTTTTGTGCTCATTTTGATATTTAGAATTCAAATAAGTATTTTTTTAAAAAAATATGATTTATATCGAACGACTAAGTATTGGCTTTTTTTTTTTTTGGTTTAATATGCAGGATATGAAGCTCCAAAGTTGAGGTAAGGATTGCAGGAATAAACATGTCCTTTTTAATTTGACCTCTGCTAATATCGATCTCTATTCTTTCATTTTGATATGCATTTATAGATACTTAAACTGATATAAAATTGAACAAATATATACACAACATCCTATCTGGATGTAATTAATAGATCATATTATTCAAACTGATATATAAATTATAGAAAGCTTGCAGATAAAGTTGCAGCAGCTGGTTTCTATGTAGTAGTCCCTGATTTCCTTCGTGGTGATCCTCGTATACCTAATGATGAGAAGCCTTTAGAAGTATGGATAGTAGATCATGGACCGGTGAGTTCCTATTTCTAATATTAATATATATATATATATATACGCACTACAACAAAAATGACCATTAGCGGCATTTAATTCTTAATTGCCGCTAAATATGTATTTTTAGCGGCAATTGTCACTCTTTGTATATGTTCCTAAAGCCTTTAGCGATATTGATTCTAATGACACTTAACTAATGCCGGTAAGGACTTTAGCACTCTTTATTAGTGTCAATATTTAATGCCGCTAAAAGTTGTTTTTGTTGTAGTGTCAATATTTTATGCCGGTAAAAGTTATTTTTATTGTAGTGATGTTTGCAATTTTATGTGATGTATTCTTGTTGCTACAGGATCAAGGATTCGAAGATGCAAAACCAGTTATTGAAGCTTTAAAGAGCAAAGGTGTAACAAAAATCGGAGCAGCAGGCTTTTGTTGGGGAGGTCATTATTGTTGCTCTGATTACAACTTACAAGCTCTTTTTATCTTTGTTAAACTTAAACTTTGAATTCGATCCAGCTAAGGTAGTCGTGGAACTAGCAAAATATGATTATATTCAAGCTGCAGTGCTATTGCATCCTTCATTTGTCGTTATAGATGATATGCACGGTATGATTTTCTTCTTATCTTTCTCTTGTTCGTATGAGTATTCAGTATACCTAAATACAGAGCACAATTTCATGTAAGAGTCTACTGTTGTTGTGCTTCAGCTGTTGAGGTTCCAATCTCAATATTGGGAGCGGAGATTGACAGAAGATCTCCACCTGAGCTTGTCAAGCAATTTGAGATGGCCTTAAACGCGAAGCCTGAGGTAGGAATTCGAGTTGTATCATAATAATTGACTAATAGGTGTATTCGAGTACATAGTTTACCAACAATACATGTTCCAACAGAGGTTTATAAGATACTTAGATTGCACTTTAGTTTGTTAAAAGAATGACAAAAATCTCACTATGGTTAATGAGATGAGTAGACTCCTTATAAGGCTTGAGCAATCCTCCTCCCTTTGAGCTAGCTTTTGAGACCGTGAGTTAAGCACAAGACCTAACTCAACAGTATTACTGCCAACGTGAATGAATTTAACGTTGATGGTGCTTTTTCCGTGCAGGTTGACGCATTTGTGAAGATTTTTCCTGGGGTTACACATGGCTGGGCCGTGAGGTACAACGATGAAGATGAATTAGCTGTAAAATCTGCTGAAGAGTCTCATCAAGACATGTTGGGATGGTTTGAGAAGCATCTCAAGTAAAATTTGCGTAATGACATGTTTTCTTTGTATGTTTTTGGTAATAAGGTTTGGGAGGGTTTTCTTGTGTTTGGTTTATGAGATAACACTTGTTTGTCGTTCCAAATTGACAGTGATAATTTCACTTAAATGTGGACTCTGGTTATGTTTATTAAAAAATATAAAATAGGGTAAATTTGAAAAAGAAAGAGTGGAAGTGAAAACAGGATTTTGGTATTCTCTAAATTTCAAATTATAGTTGATTTTCATGATCAAACGCTGATTTTTAAATAAAATCGGAAGAAAATAAAATTTTCTTATAGCCATACAGGGCTGTTTTCCTTGTACACACACAAGCGAAAAAGAGAGGCAACTAGACTAGCTAATGTCACTTGCTCAAACTTGTTTGGGTTCGAAAGAATCAGATTATCATGCAGAAACTTATAATTATAAATAACATTGATTATAAATTAGATACAAACAAAAATATACTAAAAATATATTTATTATATGATTTGGTGAAGTGATCTTTCTCGAACAAAACTCTCTAAACAATTATATTGTGGGTGTTCTTTTGTTCTTAGTATTAGAGGAGAAATCTTTAATTTATAGAGTTCCAAACTTCTCCTCTAATGAAATAAAAATATAACTTTTTTAAAAAAAAATTAAAACATTTATGATAATACATTAATTTTCCCTCAAGAGAAAAATAAAACTCAAATAAAATAAGAAAATAGAACAAAACTTTATATCATTTTCACACATTTGTATCATAAAATCTCAAGAAATTTTAAAGGGCACGTGAAGATTTTACATTCACGCCGCTATTGTCATAAAATTGTGAATATTCTTCAAACAAAGAGCAAATATCAATAGTGGCGGATCCAAGATTTTCGTTAAGGGATTTGAAAAATAAAAGTTTAAATGTGTAAATAAATTTTTAGAAATAGGATCCTTAAATTTTTTTGGATTTGAAACCAAACTTTTAGCACGTTTTAAAATAAAAAATAAGGCTAAAATAAGCTTGAAAAATAGAATTGATTTTTTTAAAAAAAATAAACTGAAAATAAAAAAAGAAAATTACTCCCTCCGTTTCAAAAAGAATGACCCTATTTCCTCTTTAATCAGTTTCAAAAAGAATGACTCATTTCTTTTTTTGGCAACACTTTGACTTTAACATTCCAGGTAGCATATTTAAGACCACAAGATTAAAGGGCATTTTGGTACATTTGACATAATATTTTAGGCGACTTGCCACTGAGTCATCAATTTCTATTTGTTCTTGAGGGAGTTCTCTCTCTCTCTCTCTCTATATATATATATATATATATACATAAAATTTATCTTATATATATCGTATATTTTTTTACCGAGAGAATTCGTGTGAACCCGTGGACCATAACGTGGGTCCTCCTTGAATATCAAGGCTTGTGTGATATTGCTGGACCTTGAATGTGATGCATTTTTAGTAATAGAAAATGTTTCAAATATTTTTCAGGTAACTTAGCAACATTTTTACTCCATGGTAGCAAGTTTCTTGTTTTTCCCTTCTTGATTATTACCTAGAGTGTAGTTTATTCTTGAAATAATAAAATTACACTCTATGTAACAATCGAAAAAAAGAAAAAACTCAAAACACTTGCTATCGAAAGAAAAAAAATTGCGAAGTTACCTTATAATTCTGAAAAACATTTGAAATATCTCTACAAACAAACACTTCATATTCAAGGTCTACCAACATACACTAGCTTTGCCATATGCCATAGTTTCAAGGATATTAATTTACAGCATTATGTTAATAGTGGCATCAATGAGAAAACTCTTCAAATACCCTTCCAATAAGTTAGAAAAATTACTGAGTGGAATTAATGTCATTAAAGAAAAAATAATCCCAATAACTCCTTTTACTTATAAGGAACACTTTAAGCAACTCAATGACATATTTTGAAAATTAGTGAGTAATAAATAAAAACATGATATTCAACTACATTTTATTTTAGAAAAAAGATTCATTGCATATTGAGATAGCTATGTAAGGTATCTTTTTTATTGTTTTAATTTGCTGGAGAATTGTCCTTTTCATTTTAATTCCAAAAACATTACAACAAAACTACATTTGTCACTTTGGGCTTGTTTGATAGGGTATATAAGAATAATATTAAAGAGAGTGTACTAGTAATAGTCTTATTAATAATGTTTGTATTAGTTATGTTTGCATTAACTATGAAAAAATTATTTCATATGCACTATTTGATTTATGTATCAAAATAGTATACATTGCATAATTTTGTAAAATAATATTTATTTACAAAAACCTTCCACAAATATGGTAAAAAGATGTAAAAAAAGGTTTTGAAGAACAAATGGATCTTCAATCATGTTAATGCATAGATTATCCCCAAACATTACTTATAATACCATGGATATTCATGTATTAGTAATGTACTCCTTAATATATATAATAGAGGGTATAACTAATGTTGTATAAATGCACCAAACAAGGTACTACTAATTCATAAAACTAGGCTGTCAAAATGAGCCTAAATATATTTAACACCTCCCCTCGCCCCCGAACTCACCCAAAATTTTATGTGTTGGCCCAAAATAATTTGTATTGAGTTCAATTTCAACTCAATTAAGCCTTAACCAATTTTTAAAAAGCGCAACTTACAAAAATAACTATATTTATAGGGTTTAATGAATATCAATAGCTATAAGTATGTTATTTACAATAAATGACTATAATTTATATCACTTTTTTGTTGTATTTTAGTATAACTTTTTATTTTTTTTTATTTATACATTAATACATCTTTAAGTACAAGAAACTAAATAAGGAATTGACTCTAAATATAATCACTATCCTTACATTACATCATACAATGAGCAACTTTCCATAATTAACTTTATAACTAAAAAAATACAGACATATCAGATCATATTCTTTATCAGTTTAACAAAAATTGTGATACATTATATCCAATTTTCTTGTTGTCTGCATATTTCTCATTATGGCGTCGTAGAGGTATTAATAATTTTTTTTTTCATTGATTTAAGTTATTCTTGTAAGCAAATTGTTGAATTTGTGAATGAAGGTTAAGTATTTCGATTTTGAATAGGTGAACTACATAACAATAGATACAGTAGTTGTTAAAAAAAATGAATACACCAATATAGAATACAATGAATATACATTGTTGTTAAACACAAAAATGAATATGTTGGATACAAATGTACTTGTATTCCCTAATCAACTTTTTATCTCGGATGTAGTACTTGTATATCTAGATATAACTGTATTCGTAAATAATATTTTAACTTGTGCTTATATAACAATACAGGTATCTATGTATATAAATATGGATACATTTCAACACTGTTGTTAAGCAAAAATATGGATACATTATATAAACGTGTAAAAAAGATACAATTTGTGGGTATCAAACTGTATAAGTATAGATACATTTAGACAAACGAGCAAAAAAAATAATACAATTTGAGGGTATCAAATTGCATAAGTACGAGATAAGTATGCAATTAAACGATACCTGATGGACACAAAATCACAAAAATCACTCTGGTAATGATGTAAAGGAATTTGAATGAATTTGAGAGGAAAATAGAAAATATGTTATATATGAATATTGATGAAAGATTTTTTTTTTTTTTTGATGATGATAAACATGGAAAAAGATCACAAATGTGCCAGGCATAATTAATTAGGCATTCAATTATAATTACTTTCCCATTTGATTTATTTATTATATTAAATATATATATATTATATATTTGTATAAAATTAACTTTGCTAAGTCTAATCATATCCATGTAACATGAAAAAAATAAAACATAGCTATTTTTCTTGAATATATATGGATGTTTGCCATATTGTGAAGTTTTTCCTTTAAAAAATCTTCAATTGAGCCCAATTTAATGTGTTTCAACTTGTTTGAATTTTTTTTTATTTACATTGATGTAAATTACCTTCCTATATTAAATGTTGTGAATTACCTATTTTATATCTTCTAAGATTGATCTATCCATTTGCAGCTCTTTTTTAGAAATATTTTTAAAAGGAAGGGAATAATGAAGAATATGTTAACTAATAATGTGTATATAAGTAATTTTTTCTTTTATGATTATTTTTTTATGAGTAAATTTTAGGTTTAGCAAACATAAAAATCATATTTGTATGTTATAACTATAGTTTGCATAATTGCGCTCTATAACAAATTTTTATGTTTGCTATGGCTATTAATCTGTATATTTCGATATATATATACACAATATATATAAATTTTGGTATACATATACACCATATTTGTATATTTCGCTATACTTATACATAAAATTGTTTCATGCCTTGATTTGTATATTTCGATAATTTGTATATTAATCTGTATACGAACTAACACATAGTAATTATATGTAAACAAAATCACTATACATATACATAAAGATATTATACAAATATGTCTTATTATGTATAACTATGAATAATATATAAACAACAAATTGAATTTAAACAACTAAAAAATAGGAATTGTATACTGAATGGGTAATTGTATATTGAATGGTAATATGTACAAACAATAAATTGAATTTGTATAAACAAACTAAAAAATAGTAATTGTATATCGAATGGGTAATTGTATACCGAATGGCAAAAATATGAAATGTTTGTTGCGAATTATAAATAAAAGAAACTATTGGTATAACATTTAATTTGAATTAATACTTGTTATTTTATACAATTTTTCTTTATTTTATTCTAATTTATAAAGACAAAACTCTTGATAAATTATCTATCTATCCATCCTTTATAACTATATTTTCTAATATTTCCTACCATTTCAAAATATTACAATAATTCCTCTTTTTCCTTCAAAACTCCACTCCTCCGGATAAATAACTTTTCAACTCGTGCATGTTTCTTTCTTCCTATTTTCACGTCTTCAATCTCTTTATATTTTCACTCCCTCTATCTCAGCAATTACATCCTTTATTACAATTTTGAATTTCAAATTTATACTTTCTCCAATCGTTGGATCTCAACTTTCTCAATAGGTAAATTTTCTTCTTCGACAACTTACAATTCATTGTTTTTGTTCTTTTTTTTTCAAAGTCTCGATACATATCAATGATGCTCCTTCTTTTAGTGATGGGATTACCCAATTAACCTCACCTAATATTGATCGTGTTTATGATTATAATGAGGATGATTGAACTGAAAATAAATTCAAACAATTACATTGTTCATTATCAATGACAGAATGTTGAGAAGGCAAAGTCGAAGAAAAATGTATTTTTGTTTTCTAAAGTGACTGTGG